>NW_026869120.1:82846-214428 GCF_020745735.1 Hemiscyllium ocellatum | reverse complement strand
CGGCCCCTCCCTCTCTGTCTCTTCCCCATACATCTTACTCTCCTGCCCCCTCCCTCTCTCTCTCTCGCCCCCTCCCTCTCTCTCTCGTCCCCTCCCTCTCTCTCTGGCCCCCTCCCTCTCTCTCTCGCCCTGCCTTCCTCTCATTCTTACCCCCTTCTCTCTCTCTCTCTCTCTCGCCGCCTCCCTGTCTCTCTTCGCCCCTCCCTCTCTCGTCCCACCCTCTCTCTCGCCCTCAGCCCCTCCCCCTCTCTCTCTCTATTGACCCCTCCCTCCCTCTCTCGCACCCCCCTCTCTCTCGACCGCTACCTCTATCTCTCACGCCACCTGCCTCTCTCGCCGCACCTCTCTCTCGTCCCCCACTCTCACTCGCCCCCTCCCTCTCTCTCTTGCCCCCTCCCTCTCTCTCTCACCCCCTCCCTCTCTCGGTCTTGCCCCCGTCGCCCTCTCTCTCTCTCGCCCCTTCCCTCTTCTCTTCTCTTGAACCCTACCACTCTCCCTCTCTCTCACCCCCTCCCTCTTCTCTCTTTCCCCATCCCTCTCTCTCTCGCCCCCCCACCCTCTCTCTCTCTCCTCCCTCTCACTCGTCCCCCTCTCTTGTGCTCTCATTCCCCTCCCTCTCTCTGTCGCACCCTCTCTCTCTCGTCCCCCTTCACTCTCTCGCCCCACTCCCTCTTTCTCTCGCTCTCGCCCTCTCACTCCTGCACCCTCCCTCTCTCTCTCATCTCTCTCACATCTCTCTCACACACTTCCCTTTCTCTCTCTCTCGCCCCCTCCCTCTTTTCCTCTCTCCCCCTCCCTCTCTCTCTCGCCCCCTCTCTCTCTCTCTCTCTCTCTCTCTTGCCCCCTCCCTATCTCTCTCGCCCCCCTCTCCTTTCCTCACCCCCTCTCTCGTCCACCTCCCTTTCTCTATCTCGCCTGCCCTCCCATTCTGTCTCTCGTCCTCCTCCCTCTTTCGCTCTCATCCCCCTCCCTCTCTCTCTCATCCCACTCCCTCTCTCTCTCTCTTGCCCCCTGACTCTCACTATCTCACCCCCCATCTCTCTCGTCCCCTCCATCTCTCTCGCTCCCCTCCCTCTCTCTCTCTCGTCCCCTTCTTTCTCTCTCTTGAGACCCTCCCTGTGTCTCTCTCGCCCCCTCTCTCTCTCGTCCCCTTCCATCTCTCTCTCGCCCCCTCTCTTTCTCTCGCCCCCTCCGTCTCTCCCTCGCCCCCTTTCTCTCTCGTCCGTCCCTCTATCTCTCGCCACATCCCTCTCTCTCTCACACACACCTCCCTCTCTCGTCCCCCTCCCTCCCTCTCTCGTCCCCTCCCTCCCTCTCTCGCCCCCTCCCTCTCTCGCCCCCACCCTCTCTGGTTCTACCCCCTACCTCTCACTCTCTTGCCCCCCTCTCTATTTCTATCGACCCTCCTCCCTCTCGCCTTTCCTCGCCCCCTCCCTCTCCCGTCCACCTCTCTCTCACCCCCTCCCTCTCTCTCCCCCTCTCTCTTTCTCCTCCTCACTCTCTCTCTCTCACCCCCTTCCTCCCTCTCTCTCGTCACCCTCCTCTCTCTCATCCCCACCCCTCTCTCTCGCCCCCCCCTCCATCTCTGTCACCGCCTCCCTTTCTCTCTTGTCCCCCTCCCTCTGTCTCTCGATACCTCCCTGTTTCATCCCCCTCCCTCTCACTCTCTCTCACTCCCACACTCTTTTGCTCATCTCTGTCTCTTTCTCTCGCCACCCTCTCTCTCTCTCTCGTCCCCTCCCTCTCTCTCTTTCTCGTCCCCCTCCCTCTCTCTCTTTCTCGTCCCCCTCCCCCTCTCTCTCTCTCCCCCCCCCCTCTCTCTCTCACCTCTCTCTGTCTGTCACCCTTCTCGCTCTCCACCTCCCTCGGTGTCTCTCTCTTCCCACCTCCCTCTCTTTCCCTCGGAATCTGTCTCCCTCCTGTCCCTCCCTCCCTGTCTCTCTGACATACTCTGTCTCCCCGGTCCTTCTCTCTCCCTCTGACCCAGAGACTGGGGATGTTTGGGGTGAGGCTGCGTGTGGGTGGTGGGGGTGAGATGTGGGAGGTGGCGAAAATGGGGTAGAGATGGATTTGTGGGAGGGAGACAGAGACGCATGAGAGAGAGGGGGCGGAGAGGAAAGAGTGGAGGCGGGTGGAGAAACCGGGGTTGGGTGTGTGTGTGAGAGAGAGGTGGGGGGAAATGTTTGAAAAAGAGTGTGTGTGCTGAAAGAGAGAGAGAGAGAGAGAGAGAGAGAGAGAATTGAGGAGAAAGAGTAGGGGAGAGGTAATGGGGAGGCCAGGCCCAGTGGGGGGAACAGAGGGAGTTAAACCCAGCTCCTGAGCTCAGGGGGCGGTGCCCTCCCCTTCCCTGAGGACCAGGACTTGGGGCTGAGTCTGCCTCTCTCCAGCTCAGCTTCTCCAACACAAAGACACACAACAACATCGGTCCCTCTGCTGCTCGGCACGCTGTAATCAGCATTTTTATTGGTTACAAATGGAAGTGATGGATACAGTCAGTGGGATGGTGCCTTTTCTCACTGGCCCCTGAGTTGTGAGAAACATTGAAATGTTTCCCTGTAACCCCCCTGTGGGATAAGGAGGGACAAACCAGCGCTCCCCTCAGTCTGTTACCATAGTGACAGGCTGCTCCATCGCTGAAACACTGAACTGAAATGAGAAAATCCCGGATGGTGTGATTAATGAGGGAATTTGATGGATGGATGGATTTGGGTGAAGGGATATTTCAGCACATTCTTCAGCTGCTGCCTGAACTTAGTCTGGGTCACGGCATAAATCGCGGTGTTTGTGCAGCAACTGAGGAGCTGCAGCATGAAGCCCAATTCCTGCACAAAGTCATCGAGATACAGAGGGGTATCCACAATCTGCCACATCCGGTACCATATCGAATACAGCATGAACGTTGACCATAACAGGATGAAATTGGCCGAGATCACAAACAGTAAAATGATGGATTTTTTTCGGTTTCTCATTTCTGTGTCAGACTGAGCGTCCCCATTGGTGTGAGCGCGGAGTCTCCTGCGGGCTCTGCTGGTCACTAAAATGTGTCTGACGGTGAGAACATTGAGCAGCAGAATCAGGAGAAATGGGACACCCGGGGTTAGAATGTGGTGGAGGAACTCGATTGTGACCCAGACACTGGACAATAGAACAGCGGCTGTTACATCACAAAACCAGGGGGCGTTCACCAGCAAATACCGAGCCATGAGCATAAAATACCAGGAAATGTTCTTTAAACAGCTCAGCACAGTCACTGCTCCCAGAACCACAGCCGCCGTTTTCTCACTGCAATATTTACTTTTCAGCTTCTGGCAACAAATGGCCACAAACCGATCAAAGGTGAAAGTGACGGTGAACCAGACAGAGCAGTCAGTGGCTGCATAAAGCAGGACGGCGTGGATATTACACACGGGGACGGAGTACTCCAGGAAATAAAACTGTTCCCGATAAACAATGGGAATGTGTCTCAGGATCAGGTCGAGGATAATGACCAGGAGATCCGCCGCTGCCATGGCCCCCAGGTAACGTCTGACACATGGAGACAATCCACAATCTTTATAAAGCAGGACGTAGATGGTCACTACGTTAACTGTGAGGAAGGAAAACAAACCCATTATCCATCAGCCTGGAGGCAAAGGGACCCGTTTGATCGGGGACCCAGTGAGATTTTCAAATGTGTCCCTGTATTCAGGGATTTATTAAAATAATTGGAGCTGGAATAACAAATGGGAAGGTCGGAATTACTGACAAAAATGTGACATAAACCACAAGAAACCCTCCCTCCCCAAACACAGAGACACATCCATAAGGACAGATGGTTTCTAGAACATTCCCACACACTCGATCACTCGAGAGCAGACACAGGTCACTCCTTCCCAGTTCCTAATACGGAGGGTGGAAACGTAACTGTCCTGAAGGATTCTCTCCCAGTTTCCTGAAGACAAACGGAGTTTGGGAATTTCTGTATTTTGGTCTAAATTGTGGTCGATCCTGTGTCGTGGAGAAATGTAAACGCAGGGAAAACGTATTCACCCCTTTAACTGCCTGAGGGGCCTTCGGAACAGTGTCTCCTTCTCCCTGGAACGGGATCTCTTCCCTCGGGATCTTATCGTTTGTTCAATTCACTGACGTCCGGCCGTTCACAAACAAACAACGTCAGGGACAGAACGTTCCGGGGAATGTCAGTTATAGAATGTCGGGGACAGAACGTTCCGGGGAATGTCAGTTATAGAATGTCAGGGACAGAACGTTCCGGGGAATGTCAGTTATAGAATGTCAGGGACAGAACGTTCCGGGGAACTCCGTGACCTGTCCATCACCTTTCCCTCCATCCACCCCAACAACATGATGTACTGTGCACAGGCTACATACCTGTCCCGCACGGGGAGCTGCACTGACCACATCATTGTATTATCCATAAACGGCAACCAGACAGTCTGACCAGCACAGAGACCTGTGCAGTGATCACCCGTGAATTCATCTGTAACCCAGGAGCAGTTACCCTCCCAGCATGTAGGACTGTGTACCCCACCCCAGTTCATTGATCTGTAACCCAGGAGCAGTTACCCTCCTAGCATGTAGGACTGTGTACCCCACCCCAGTGCATTGATCTGTAACCAGGAGCAGTTACCCTCCCAGCATGTAGGACTGTGTACCCCACCCCAGTGCATTGATCTGTAACCCAGGAGCAGTTACCCTCCCAGCATGTAGGGCTGTGTACCCCACCCCAGTGCATTGATCTGTAACCCAGGAGCAGTTACCCTCCCAGCATGTAGGGCTGTGTACCCCACCCCAGTGCATTGATCTGTAACACTGTGTTAGATCCCTGCCCAGTGTGGGGAAACTTGCAGCCCATGCTGGAGGTGAAAGGATGTACAGCTCCCACCCATTTACAGCTCCACATCTGTACTGTACCATGACAAGGGGGTGCTGTGGGTGTGTACATCACTTCTGGAGAGAGATGGCGAGGGAATCAGTTTAAAAATCATCACATGGGGTTTGGGTTATAGACAGAGAGGGGGAGACTGAGAGACAGTGTCATGGACGGATGTGTTCCCAGGTTTCGGAATGCTGAAACGTAGACACTTTGATAGCATCGGTATCATAAGCCAGTCTTCCCAGGAAAGATGGGAAAAATGATGGAGAGTTTTGGATGAGCATTTGTTCTCCAGCTTTGTAAATGGAGTAGTTTCAACAGAATCTATGACTCACTGGGCTGATTCAAACAATAATTTGCCTCAGTGTCATTTTCATTGAGTGTGACAGAGAGATTATCTGTCCGAGGCCAAGCTAGATTCCTGGTGCTGTCTTACTAAACACAAACGCATTGACTAGCCCCCTCCCCCACCATGGTGTTCCTCTCATTCAATACCTGCCTGAGTCTCCCACCCATCATGGCTGGAGGGACTCACAGTTGCCCGGGTGCCCCTGGATATTCCGTGACCCCTGGCACTGGCGCCATCTTTGAAAGTTCAAAGGGCACACAGTTGAGCTTTCTCACCTTGGAGCTGCCCTGTACAGTTTACCCCGAGCATGGCAGATAAGGGGCAATTACACCACGGTTTGTCGACGGGGTCACAGAGGTCCTGGTGGATGGGCTAGTACAGAGGGGGACCATTCTCTTCCCAGAGGGAGCCACACCACCAGACCCACCGAGCATGGTCTGAGCTCCCCACCCAGCTCAGTGCGGTATCTGCGGTCTGAAGAAATGCCCAGCAATACAGGACAAGCATCAATAACCTTCCCCGCTCTGTCAGGATAAGGGTCACTGTATTCTCTCTGCTCCCTCACACTCACGGTATATCTGTTATAGCACCGACCCCCGAACAAAGCTCCTGCTCATATACACCCAGGGCCCTCTGTTCCTGCAGCCCCTTTATAATGGCACAGCCTGTTTTAAACTGTCTTTCTTTATCTTTCATACCAAAGTGCATCACCTCACACTGCTCTGCATTGATTCCCGTCTACCAGCGTGTCACTGTCCTGTTAGAGTTCCACACTGTCCTCCATAGACTTTACAATTCTTGCAGGTTTGGTACCATTTACAAACATTAAGATTGTCATAGTGTCACAGTCCCCATGAAACAACTGAAATCCTGACCCACACACAGGAGTGTGAGCAAGTGAAATACTGATATATTCCCACGGACAGAGTCGAATAATGACATACTGTCAATGGAGCAACAAAAATCCTGACACATACGAGACAGAGTAGATGAAATATTGACAAACCACAGAGCAAGAGAAATCCGGATAGGTTCCACTTATCGATATTCATCAGGGTATAATGGGATGAAGTTTAGTGTGTACTGTACCTTTAAGAGAAAGTGAATGCTGCTCTGAACTGAGAGCTTAGAAATACTTGTGATATGAGAGGATGGCAGACCCAGAAACAGTATATTGCTGTAGAGCTGGGTCGGGTAATACGCAGTTAAGAGATAGAGGGTCTCTTTCAGTTCACTTTCAGTGTTAAAAACTACATTGTTGTTTGTATTTAAACAGTGGAATTTGGGAGTTCTCTGTCACTCATATTTTAACAGTTTACGAGGCGAATTGAGCATTTATTTATGTTTAGTTTAAGTTACCAGATGAGATCTATGCCGTGTCCTAACAATTGCTGAGTGTGTATCTGTGTGTCTCTGTGTGGGGCAGGTCTGGCAGTCTCTGTGGTGCTGAAAGTGATGCAATGCCACCCTCTGCTGGCCTCCACACGCCACTGCACAGGCATTGGCAGAGGGTGAAAACCAACAGGGATTCATTCAGAGAGGGGGAGAGAGAGGGCAGCTGCTCACAGCACCATCCAAACTGATGTCTTATCCATGTACTGATCTAAATGTCCTTTAAACCTTGTAACTGTCCCTGTTTCCGCAAGTTTATTCCACACACAAGCCAGCTTCTGTCTAAAATACTTATCTCTCCTTGAAGCTCAATCCCTCCATTTCCAGCAACATCCAGGTTAAACTCTTCTGAACCCTCTCCAGCTTAATAACATCAAGATCAATGATATCAAAGTGAATAGTCAATGTATTTTGTTAGGGTAATGGAGACCAAAACTAGAGGACATAGTTGTAAGGTAAGAGGGGAAACATTTAAAAGTGACCTAAGGGCAGCTGTTTCACCCAGAGGGTGGTGTGCCTATGGAATGAATGGGCAGGATGTCCAGACTGGACACAGTATTCCGGGAGAGGTCTCACCAATGTCCTGTACAACCACAACATGACGTCCCAATTCCGATACTCAGTGGTCTGACCATTGAAGACAAGTGTGTTAAACACCTTCTTAATCACATTATCTATATGAGATGCAACTTTTAAAGAATTATACCTGACGGCCTTGGTCTCTGTTCTACAACACTGCCAAAGGCCCTACGTTTAATTGTATAAGTCCTACTATTGTTGATTTACCAAATCCAATACCTCACATTAATCCAAACTAAACTCCATCTGCCACGCCTCGGCCAGTGAGTGAGATTACCACCTCCTCACCTTAACCGTTTAATTTTAAAATGCCCACCCCTCTCCAGGAGGCCTGCACACTCCGGCCTTGATTTTCACAAAGACCCTGAGCTTGGTTTGCCTTGTGTGGTTAGAGGGAGGAGGGACAGATTGCAGACACAGTCAGTGGGGAGGAGAGGCTGGACAGTAATCAGCGGCCTGGTATCATTTCATGGTTTTAGGCAGAGGGCAGACACACGTGAGAGTTGGGTTATACTGATCGGTGTTTTGGGACCAGAAATTATGGTCTTTCTCCGTGTCTGGTGTTCAGTAATAAATATCTATTTGAGACCCTTCATTGGGCAGATTTTGAAGAGGCCTAAGGGGCAACTTTTCACACAGAGGGTGGTGTGTGTGTGGAATGAGCTGCCAGAGGAAGTGGTGGAGGCTGGTACAACGCCATCATGTAAAAGGCATCTGGATGCTGACAGACCTGCCGAGCATTTCCAGCAATTTCTGTATTTGTTGAAACAAAACATTCATTTTAACACAGGTATCTGTGTTAGCTGTCTGGATACAGAATTGGCTGGCCAGCAGAAGACAGCGAATGGGAGTGGAAGGAAAATATTCTGCCTGGAAGTTTGTGGTGAGTGGTGTTCCACAGGGCTCTGTCCTTCGGCCTCTACTGTTTGTAATTTTTATTAATGACTTGGATGAGGGGATTGAAGGATGGGTTAGCAAGTTTGCAGATGACACGAAGGTTGGAGGTGTCGTTGACAGTATAGAGGGCTGTTGTAGGCTGCAGCGGGACATTGACAGGATGCAGAGATGGGCTGAGAGGTGGCAGATGGAGTTCAACCTGGATAAATGAGATGTGATGCATTTTGGAAGGTCAAATTTGAAAGCTGAGTACAGGATTAAGGATAGGATTCTTGGCAGTGTGGAGGAACAGAGAGATCTTGGTGTGCAGGTACATAGATCCCTTAAAATGGCCACCCAAGTGGACAGGGTTGTTAAGAAAGCATATGGTGTTTTGGCTTTCATTAACAGGGGGATTGAGTTTAAGAGTTGTGAGACCTTGTTGCAGCTCTATAAAACTTTGGTTCGAACGCACTTGGAATACTGCGTCCAGTTCTGGTCGCCCTACTGTAGGAAAGATGTGGATGCTTTGGAGAGGGTTCAGAGGAGGTTTACCAGGATGCTGCCTGGACTGGAGGGCTTATCTTATGAGGGGAGGTTGACTGAGCTCGGACTTTTTTCATTGGAGAAAGGGAGGAGGAGAGGGGACCTAATTGTGGTATACAAGATAATGAGAGGCATAGATAGTGTTGATAGCCAGAGACTATTTCCCGGGCAGAAATGGCTAACACGAGGGGTCATAGTTTTAAGCTGGTTGGAGGAAAGTATAGAGGGGATGTCAGAGGCGGGTTCTTTACACACAGAGTTGTGAGAGCATGGAATGCATTGCCAGCAGCAGTTGTGGAAGCAAGGTCATTGGGGACATTTAAGAGACTGCTGGATATGCATATGGTCACAGAAATGTGAGGGTGCTTACATGAGGATCAATGGTCGGCACAACATCGTGGGCTGAAGGGCCTGTTCTGTGCTGGACTGCTCTATGTTCTATGTATTCTGAATACATTAAACATTTTATTTTTTTAATGACGCAGGGACATATAAACATATCTTCAAAGCGACCGAGACCATTTCCTGCTCAGGGTATGGCTCTGTGTATGACAGCAGCAATGATGCACCGACATGGAACAGGGAATGTGATGGAGACATAGTTTGGACAATGTACAAGGAGACCTCACATGGTCCAGTTTGGGAGAGAATGACATTATTGTGTGATTCAGCTCAGAGAGGGAGAAAATGTCACCTGCCAGAGAAGAAACGGCCTATTGCACTCTCTCTCCTTCATTATTCCTCATCACAGTAACGTGTGCGAGCTAAAACAAAACTCTACTGTCATCGTTACCATTCTTATTTTTATACAATCCCAGCAGTGTGGAAACAAGCCCTTCGGCCCAACAAGTCCATACTAACCCTCCAATCAGTAACCTTCCCATGCCCTTACAGTTACCATTGACTAGTGCACCTAAAGTAGAAATCGCTGAACACTATGGACTATTTGACCAATCCACTTGAATTATACAGCTTTGGGCTGTGGGAGGAAATGGGAGCACCCATCAGAAACTCACACAGACAAGGGGAGAAGATGCAAACTCCACGCAGATAGTCTCCCGAGGCTGGAATTGAACACATGTCCCTGATGCTGTGATGGAACAGTGCGAACTACTGAGCCACTGTGCTCACCTGGGACCTCCTGCCAGCCTAATGCAAAGGGAATTCCGCCAAATCCAACTCTCCCAGGATAAAATCCCATTGCTAGCAGCTGTGTGAGTACAATATCTTCAGAAGCAGAGTAACATTTTGGACAATCTCTCAATTTTTCCTTTTGTCATTAGTTACACTAATATTTGGACAAGGTTCTTTCAATGTGAAATTGCAGAAAGTCTGTGTGTGTGTGTGTGTGTGTGTGTGTGTGTGTGTTTTTAGAAAGGGAAATATTGATTATGTATTTGCAATACCCAAACAGTTTGCCATCCATCTTTCCATCATAGTTGGAGTAACATTGCTCTGGATCATAAACGTGCTATTTGAGCAGATTACAGAAACCAGCCTGACTTGTTCCTAAAACTGACCCTGACCCAATCTGAGACCGATATCATCGGCTATATCACCGACCTGGTTACATTTAACATTTGTTGTGAGCAGTGGAGGAGTGGGACTAGAAAAGGAAACAGTGACCCAAAAAGCCGGGGAACTGTAGACCGGTGAGCCTGATGTCAGTGGTGGGTAAGTTGTTGGAGGGGATTCTGAGGGATAGCATTTACATACATTTGGGAAGGTAAGGGCTGATCGGGGTAGACAACGTGGCTTTCTGCATGGGAAATCATGTCTCATTAATTTGATTGAGTTTTATGAAGAGGTGACAAAGAAGATTGATGAAGGCAGTTTGGTAGACATTGTCAATATGGACCTCAGCAAGGTGTTCACAACATTCTGATTGGTAGGCAGATTAGTAAGGTTCGGTCACATGGGGATACAGAAGAAGCTCGTCACAATTGGCTTGAAGGAAGAGGGATATTTTTCAGACTGGAGGCTTGTGAGCAGCAGTGTGCTGTAAGAATCAGTATTGAGTTCACAAAACATTTCATCATTTATGTAAAGGATTTAGATGTGGATATTGGGACCACAGTTAGTAAGTTTACAGACAACATCAGAAAGGTGGTGTAGTAGATTATCTCAGAGTACAACGAGACCACAAATAGATGGGACAAAGGGGCAAGGAGTGACAAATGAAGTTTAATTTAGATAAATACGAAGTTAAGCATTTTGGGAAGGTAAATCAGGGCAGGAATTACATACTTAATGGTAAGGGCCTGGTGAGTGTTGTGAAACAAATGGACATAGAGCTGCAGGTACATTGTTCCTTGAAAGTGGAGTCGAATGCAGACAGTGTGGTACAGAACAAATTTTACACATTTGCCTTAATCAGTCAGAGCATTGAGTATCGGGGTTGTGGTGGCAAGTTGCATCTGTACAGGATGTTGGTGAGGCCACTTTAAGAATACTGCATCCAACTCGGTTTTCTGCAGAAAAGATTTACACGGATGTCCCAGGACTGGAGGTTTGAGCTTTAGGGAGAGGTTGATTAGTTTGAGGTGTTTCCCCCTGGAGTGTTAGAGGCTGAAGGGTGACATTATAGAGGTTTATAAAATCATCAGGGGCATGGATATTCTGAACAGCCATGTTCTGCTCCCCAGGGTAGGGGAGCCCAGAACAGGAGAGCATAGGTTGGAGGGGAGAGGACGAATGATTTAGAAGGGCCATGAAGATAAATGTTTCACACACAGAGTGGTGTGTGTACATAAAGTGCTTTCAGAGGAAGTGGTGAAGGCGGTTACAATCGCACATTTAAAAAGTATCTGAAAGAGGAGGGATATTGGCCAAATGCTGGCAAATGGAACTGGATCAGATTTGATATCTGATCGGAGTGAACTGATTGGACTATCAGGTCTGTTTCTATTCTGCATGACTCTGATTCTATAAGACGGATGATGAAAATTCTGAAAGTACGTTTCAAATCAGAATCCTCTTCACTGGAAGTTTATCATGCCTCTGTGTTCGCGTTGATTGAAAGTTGCATTAGTGAAGTATTTGACAGAAAACTGAGTCACGGATAATGGGACGCAGACAGGAAAGTGGGGCTGAGACCACAACCTGATCAGCCACAATCTTAGTGCCTGGTGGAGAAGGCTCAACGTATCTAATGACTCACTCCTGTCCCTCAATCCCGTGTTCCTGTGTTCCATTCAGACCATTAAACCTATTAGGCAGGAGCATTTAGAGACTACTTACTTCTATAACCTGGTTCACAGAAACAGAGGAGATCATTCGGCCCTTCAAGACTGTCCCCCATGCTTTGAGGTGATTTGAGGAATGTAATTGTAAAACCCAGGCTGGGTATGAAAGAGGCCCCTCATCTCTCTTTACAGAGTTTCCCCTCTCTGAAATTGTGCTCCATTAGTTGGTCATGTTGGAGACCCAAATTCACAATGAATACAGCCCCCATAACTCACCCGGCGATGGCTCACAAAATCCTCTGCTCTCCCTGACAGCAATATTCAATAACAGAACATCCATGAAAATTATACCCACTAACTTTCTAATAACAGAATGCGTGAACATCAGACACAGGGGCAGGTCATTCACTCCCCAAACCTGCCTTGCCTTTCACTAAGATCATGACTGATCTGCTCTTGGTCTCAAATCCTCTTTCATACCCAATTCTTCATCGCCCTCAACTCTCTGACAGGTCAATATCCATCTACCTCCTCTTCAAATACTTTCAGCCATCGAGCTCCCCGAACACTTTTGAGAAGAGACATCGTGACATTCAATGCCACCTGTTTGAAGAAAACCCTTGCTGCTCCTATATATGGCCTATTGATATGAACAAAAGAGGTTGACACAAGGGGTCAGGTAAAAATGATTGACCCTGACATCAAGGCTTCTGTTGACATCAAGTGCTTAACAAATCTGAACTGAATGGGAATCAGAGATAACTCTCCAGTGTTTGGAGTCAAACGTGGCACAAAGGAAGATGTCCATCATCTCAGTCCTGGGTCACCTCTGTGGGAGATCCTCAGGGTAGCTTCCTCTTCACAAACAAATTCAGCTGCTTCATCAATGTCTCCCCGCCCCCACCCTCCTCACCATAAGATCCGAAGTGGGGATGGTCACTGAGGATTCCACAATGTTTAGAATAATTTGACGCCCCTGTCAGTTCTTGAACTGGACTGCGTCCATGTTCAGCAAGACATGGACTCCATTGAGGCTTGTGCTTTTAAAGAGTCCGTAACATTCATATAGAGGACTGTCTGACACTGCACATTGCCACAGTAAAATAAGAGTTCATTCCGCATCTCACACTGGTTTCACAGGAATATGAGGAAGTCGTTCAGCCCATTGACACTATTGGAGAAGAACAAGGACAGCCCATTCAGTGCCTCCAACATATTATTCAGGAAGAGAAGGATTCTAGTGTGATGGGCCGCACCAGAGCCCCTCGATAATATTTGAAGGTGGTAGCCTAGACTCTAATGTTTTCCTCTTTTTAACAAAATGTAAAGTGTCTGTTCCAGATGCAATGTGACTGGTCAAGCAACATGGTGTGAAGCATAACGCCATTTACTTAAACACGATAGATTAAATAAAACCAAAGAAAGAGGAATTTAGAATAACGTAATTATATTGGACAAGTTAACAGAATAATAGATCTAGGAACTAATAATAATGAACTGTTCCAATACTGGAAAATCACATGAACACAGCTCTTGGCAAAAATGAATATTCAGACACTGAATGACACAAATATTTCTCCAATTCGGGATTTAAAAACAGCACCAAGAGAAATTCCATAGAGAGTAGCTGCCAGGAGACATTCACTAAAGTTTTCAACTCGTTGGAGACCCCAATAATTTCTGATGTAACTGAGAAACCAAAACGCAGAAATCCTAATCTGTGACAGCTGACCACACCCATTCCATCTGCATTAAAATAAACCTAAGGCATCACTAGTTGTTTATTCAAGTGGCCTTAACTAGCCGGCTTGGTAACGGTCATTCAATTTCTCTCGGAAAAGAAACCAGAACAAAATAACCTCTTAAAGCTACAGCATCATCGCACTAGTCAGCACATCGAGCTGTCATACAGGAACCAGGGGTAACCAATCAGGCCCTTGACCCTGTCCAATCGGACGAGGAGGAAGCCAGTCAGTCCCTTGAGTCACTTACACAGGAACAGTAGGAGGCCATTCCCCCTCAATGCACTTACACAGGGGCAGAATGAGGTAATTGATGCTGATTCCTGATGAATGGCTTATGCTCGGAACGTCGATTCTCCTGCTGTGCTTTTCCAGCAAACCACTGTCTACTCTAAACTTCAGCATCCACAGTCCTCGCTGTCTCCTAACTGATGCTCTAACATGATGAACAAGTGGAGCAGAGGCTGCACAGACAGACTGCTCCACGTTGTTACTCGTAGCTCCGTCTGTCATGATACACACGTGGGACTTTAACGTGGTTTTCTCGCGGTGAGGAGGGAAGCCATATGTCTTGTGTGAAGTCTCATGAAGGCATCTTCCATCTCTGAGAAGACAGCCTGGTGCTCTCTGTGTAGGGTGGAAGCTGGTGGGAATGGCGACCTGTTTCAGATGGAAGGGATTGTGGCTGCTGTTGGGGATTGTGAGTAACCTGACGTTCAGTACGGGTTCACACGCCGACTGCACAATAACGTGGGGAGAGTTAATTTAGGCATATACACTATTAGGACAGTCACGTTAGACTGATGAATGGACTCTCTAAGTTCAAATAATGCTGATCTTGTTCATGTTGATCTTGTTTAGTGCACGTCCTGTTCAGTGTAACCAGTATGCCTTACTCTGTCCATGTCTATTTCCATCCTATGTAAAGCTGAAAATGTGTTGCTGGTTAAAGCACAGCAGGCTAGGCAGCATCCTAGGAACATGAAATTTGACGTTTCGGGCCAGAGCCCTTCATCAGGAATGAGGCGAGTGTGCCAGGCAGGCTAAGATAAAAGGTAGGGAGGAGGGACTTGGGGGAGGGGTGATGGTGATGTGATACGTGGAAGGAGGTTAAGATGAGGGTGATAGGCCGGAGTGGGGTGGGGGCGGAGATGTCAGGAAGAAGATTGCAGGTTAGGAGGGCGGTGCTGAGTTGAGGGAACCGACTGAGACAAGGTGGGGGGAGGGGAAATGAGGAAACTGGAGAAATCTGCGTTCATTCCTTGTGGTTGGAGGATTCCCAGGTGGAAGATGAGGCGCTCTTCCTCCAACCGTCGTGTTGTTATGTTCTGCCAATGGAGGAGTCCAAGGACCTGCATGTCCTCGGTGGAGTGGGAGGGAGAGTTAAAGTGTTGAGCCACGGGGTGGTTGGGTTGGTTGGTCCGGGCGTCCCAGAGGTGTTCCCTGAAGCGTTCTGCAAGTAGGCGGCCTGTCTCCCCAATATAGAGGAGGCCACATCGGGTGCAGCGGATGCAATAGATGAGGTGTGTGGAGGTGCAGGTGAATTTGTGGCGGATATGGAAGGATCCCTTGGGGCCTTGGAGAGAAGTAAGGGAGGAGGTGTGGGCGCAAGTTTTACATTTCCTGCGGTTGCAGGGGAAGGTGCAGGGAGTGGAGGTTGGTGTGGTTCTGCTCGCCGAGCTGGAAGATTTGCTGCAAACGTTTCGTTCCCTAGCCAGGGAACGAAACGTTTGCAGCAAAAACTTCCAGCTCGGCGAGCAGAACCACAACAACGGATACCCGAGCTACAAATCTTCAATCAGATTTTAAGTGGAGGTTGGGTTGGTGGGGGGTGTGGACGTGACGAGGGAGTCACGAAGGGAGTGGTCTTTGCGGAACGCTGATAGGGGAGGGGAGGGAAATATATCCCTGGTGGTGGGGTCCGTTTGGAGGTGGCGGAAATGACGGTGGATGATACGTTGTATGCGGAGGTTGGTGGGGTGGTAGGTGAGAACCAGTGGAGTTCTGTCTTGGTGGCGGTTGGAGGAGCGGGACTCAAGGGCGGAGGAGCGGGAAGTGGAGGAGATGCGGTGGAGGGCATCGTCGATCACGTCTGCAGGGAACCTGCAGTCCTTGAAGAAGGAGGCCATCTGGGCTGTACGGTATTGGAACTGGTCCTCCTAGGAGCAGATGCGGCGGAGACGAAGGAATTGGGAATATGGAATGGCGTTTTTACAGGGGGCAGGGTGGGAGGAGGTGTAGTCCAGGTAGCTGTGGGAGTCAGTCGGTTTATAGTAGATGTCTGTGTTGAGTCGGTCGCCCGACATAGAAATGGAAAGGTCTAGGAAGGGGAGGGAGGAGTCTGAGACAGTCCAGGTGAATTTGAGGTCGGGATGGAAGGTGTTGGTAAAGTTGTTGAACTATTCAACCTCCTCATGGGAGCACGAGGCAGCGCCGATACAGTCATTGATGTAGCGGAGGAAAGGTGGGGGGTGGTGCCAGTGTAGTTGCGGAAGATGGACTGTTCCACATATCCTACGAAGAGGCAGGCATAGCTGGGGCCCATGCGGGTTCCCATGGCAACTCCTTTAGTTTGGAGGAAGTGGGAGGATTGGAAAGAGAAGTTATTCAGGGTGCGGACCAGTTCAGTCAGTCGTAGGAGGGTGTCAGTGGAAGGGTACTGGTTGGTGCGGCGGGAAAGGAAGAAGCGGAGGGCTTTGAGTCCTTCGTGATGGGGGATGGAGGTGTACAGGGACTGGATGTCCATCATGAAGATCTGTCTGGCCATGCTTACTCAGCAGTCTCCACTGCTCATAAATACAGTGTTTCCCTGTACTGAGGGACACGTGACAATAAATCAAACCAATCAATCCTGGGTAAAGTATGGGATTTCTCTCCCTGTCAATGTCTGTTTTGGAAATAAGAGACCGCTGCCACTCCTCGTGTTTCAGCATCGAAATTTCTTCGTCTCTCACACTCTACAGGTTAAACACTCAGCTTCTTCACTCTATCCTCATGTAACCATCATCCGTGCCTGTGGTACGGGAATCATTCCTTACAAAGGAGATCAAATCTGTACAGAATGTCCCAAATGCTCTCGCAGCAAGGTTCTACAACAGCAGGAAGATGGCTTTACTTATGTACTCGAATCATCTTACAATGAAGGACAGCATGCCATTGACTGCACCCATTACTTACACAGGGTTTGATTCGGAGCGGTCAGCATAGACTTGTGAGTGGGAGATCATGCTTCCTAAATTTCTTAGAGGCCTTTGATGAAGTGACCAGGGCGTTTGATGAAGTTTGATAAGTTTCCACATAGCAGGCTGCTCAGGAAGGTTACAACACGTAGAATGCGTGGGAACTGTCCAATTGGATACACAGTTGGCTTGATGGTAGGAAGCAGATGGTTTAGTGGAAGGATGCTTGTCAGACTGGAGGCTGGGTCCATGGCTGTTTGCTATTTATGATTTGGTTAAGAATGTACAAGGTATGATTAATAAGTTTGCAGATGACACTAAAATAAGTGAGAGCATGATCAGTGAGGAATATTATCAAAAATTGCAGCAGGACCTTAAATGGGCCGAGAAATGGAATTTAATATAGAAGCGTGAGGTCTTGCATTTTGGAAATTCAAATCAAGGTAGGAGTTTCATGGTGAATGGGAGAGCCTTAAGGGGTGCAGTGGGCAGAGAGACCTTGGTGCTCAGGTGCACGGTTCCCTGAGAGTGGAGTCACAGGTAGACAGGGCAGTGAAGAAGGCATTTGGCACATTGGCCTTCATCAGGCATGATATTGAGTATAGAAGATGGGAATTTATGCTGCAGTTACACAGGGCTTTGGTAAGGTCACACTTGGAGTATTGTGTTCAGTTTTGTCACCTTGTTATAGGGAGGATGTTATTAACTTAGAAAGAGTGCAGAAAAAATTTACAAAGACGTTGCCAGGACCCAATGGTTTCAGTTATAGGGAGAGTTTGGACAAGCTAGGACATTTTCTTTAGTGTGTAGGAGACTGAGGGAGTCCTTATAGAGCTGTATAAGATCACGAGGGTCATGGATAGGATTAATGCTCTCAGTCTTTTTCCAAGGTGTAGAGAATCGAGGACGCGAGAGGATCAGTTTAAGGTTAAAGGAGAAGGAATAAAAGGGAACCTGAGAGGCCACTTCTTTACACAGAGGCTGGTACGTGGATGAGCTGCCAGCAGATGTGGCTGAGGGGGTACATTAACAACATTTCAAAAGCATTTGGAAAAATACGTGGACAGGAAAGGATTAGAAGGTTAGGGGCCACTGCAGTGAAATGGATGGACATTTACAAGGTGGAGTCGAACCCCTCTGTTAATTAAAACCAAATACCCAGAAAAGCTCGCTTCACCTCGTAATCTGTTAAAATATGAGTGACACAGATCTCCTACATTCCACTATTTAAACAAAGATTAACAAGTTTATTTCTTAACTTTATTAGTGAACTACTTACTATCTGACTCCAACTCTGTTAAAAAAAATATGCTGTTCCAACAACCGTCACATTAAACATTACAATCTCAAGACCATACAGTCTCTATCTTCCCCGCTATGTTCACTCTTTCAACTGCTGATCTCACTGGTTCACTTTTTTAATGCAAATAGGTTTGCATGAACATGTGTCTTTGATAGAGAGTGTTTCAGATGGCCAGTTAGCACTCCTGCTCTACAGCAGTTGCTCTACTGTCGGATGGCAGTAGCTCTCCCTCCAGTTTTCAAAATGCTGGGTTTATATATTCCCCACGATATAATAATTCTCATAATTTGATTACTTTCCAGGTGTCCAAACAATAATATTCAAATTCTGTTGGCATCTGGTATCCTGAGCGTTATTTAAACTCTTTGGTTACATTTGAATGGCTGTCAAAACAGCAACCAAAACTCAGGAATCTATTTCTCAGCTAATGGTGACATGTGGAACAGTGTAACCTTCAGCTGGCATCTGTGGCTTTAATTTCTATTCAGCAAAACCCGATCTGTTTTAAAGTGTCCATACATATTTTTGTCTTCATAACATCTCCCCGCTTCAGAAAATAAAATGAACTAGCAGAATGAAAAGATGGCTACATTTGTTTTCCTCTAATTCTTAATCCCAATTTTATGAAATACAAAAGTATTAATCTCAGTTACATCATTCATATTAATTCTGCACACCAATACAACACTGGAATAAGTCAAAACATATCTACACTTTTTCCTTTAAATCCGCGAAAACACATCTGCTATCACATTATAGGAGCCACAGCATGTACATTTTGTAAGTTTAAAGTTGGTGAAGTAAGACTCCAATGAAATAGTCTCATATTCTGGTCTTTAAATATTCCAAAACATGTAAGAGATTTGTCATTGTCCACAACCATCTCCGACAATTTGTTTGTCATATAAACATTAAAATACTGTCAGGTCAGTGTGGAACTTAATCATTCTTGTTCAATAATGGAGATTTTCTATTTTTTTCTGTTGGATATTGAGTTTTTTCGACAAGTAGCCAATTAGCCATTCAATTCCATCATCTTCTTTCTGCATCAATACATCTCTGACCCCTATATCCCGAGCATCAAACACAATCTTCAAAGGGTTTCAGAATATTTGGTGCAGCTAAAACTGGTGTAGTGATTAATCCTGCTTTAAAATTCTCAAATACCTCCTGGCATTGTTCTGTCCACCACAATTCTGTGTTCTTCTTCAGTAAATCCATCAGTGTTACAAAGACGCTGCTGAAGTTTCGAACAAACTTCTGATAGAATCCACTCAGTTCCAAAAACCGAAGCACCTCTTTCTTCGAGGATGGTCGTGGAAATTCCTCAAAGCCCTTCGTTTTTGTGTTCCATGCGGTCAACCTTCCATGTCCAATGTAATGTCCCAAGAACGTCACCTCTGCCTTCGCGAATTCTGTTTTCTTTAAGTTTATTACCAAGTTTGCTTCTTGTAATCGTTCAACGTGCTCTGCCAACTGTAACATGTGAGCTTTCAATCACTTGCTGAAGATCACTACATCATACAGATAAGTTGCACAATTTGTTCATATGGCCACCCTTCTATTCTTGAGTGTTAAATGTGACTGGTGCATTATACATCCAGATGAAATACTCGATAAAGTTTTTTTGTCATCTCCGGTATCTTTACCAGGTAGTTTAACTGACTTCATACTTTTTTTTAATTTGAAAGGGGCCTGGCTTTGAATGGTTTTCTTATCATTGGTGGCGAAACTAATACGTCATCCCCACGAGAAATCGTCAAAGTTTCAGAGTTTTTATCTGCCACGTGCGTCACTCTACACTGTGCCCTCTTCAGCTGCTGTTTAATTAACTCACCTACTACATCCAATCTCTCCCTCACCTCTGATACATAATCCAAGTGTGAGATGTCTGACTTTGGTCCTGTCAATTTATATTTAATTAATTTCTAAGGACCTGTCACTTCATGTACGAATGTTACGTCAAATGAAGTAAAGTGAGTAGATTTATTTGGGGCATCTCTAACGGCAAACAATTTAATGGGGCACCTTTATCCCAACCATTCGGGTAATCCTGACAGTACGCTGTATGCATGATCCTCAGTGTCTGATGCTAACTTTCCAAGGCTCCCTGGGATTCAGGATGGGACGCCCTTTATTTGAAGTGCTGTATGCCTAAGCTATCCATGACTTCCTCAAACAGCTGAGCAATAAAATGAGACCCTTGGTCTGACTAAATCTCTCTGGGCAGTCCACAGCGAGTAAATAAAGCTACCAATCCCTCCACCTTCATTTTTGCCTTAACACTCCAATAATGGAATTGCCTCTGGAAATCTGGGAGACACATCCATTATGGTCAGCAAATATTGTTTTTTACTTTTACTTTAGAAAGGGGAGCTACACAATTAATCATAACCCACATGAAGGGTTTTTCGAATGCAAGAATTGACAACAAAGGTGCTGGTTTTATTACTGCCTGTGACTTACCTACCATTTGGTATGTATGTCACGTACAACAAAAATGAACCGCGTCCTTGTGCATTCCAGGCCATTAGAAATGCTTCTGTACCTTAGCCTGAGTCTTCTTTACACCTAGGTGACCGCCTGCAGAGAGTTTATGTGCGACCCAAAACACTGTACATTACTGCTAACACAATCTGGTGCACTTCGGCGCATTTCCCTTCTGCAGTAACCTATCGGGGTCTCCATTTTAATTTTATGATTCTATGTTTAAGTTAATAACGTTCAACAATATATTCTGATTCCTTTTCTGTGTGTGTGAATGTGTGTATATATATCTGTTGTAAGTCCATTAGACTTTCTGGACTAAACACCTCTGCCTGATCCTCTGCTTGTTCAGGTTTTTCCTGCACCGTTACATTAAACAGGGTGTCAGTTCACTGAGCATCAACTCATTTGTCTTTTTAGTTCATTTCTTCTTCCTGCTGTAACTTATGACAGTGGGATCTTGTTACTACGCAGTCTGGAAAATATCCTGGGTAATTTTCTTTGAACTCACCAATTCCCTCATCTTCCTTTGGCTTCACCACCACAAGGGGTGCCTCTCCCAACTTGCTTCCTGCTAAATCGTTCCCAAGAACAAGCTCTATTCCTAGAACAGATACTCTGTTACTCACTGTCACTGTTACTTCCCTAATCTTGATTTGGCATTCCATCCTGATGTTACATAAGGGAATGCTTAATTTCTGTTCCCATTCCACAAGTTATCACGTTCTTGATTATAATGCCAGAAAGAGTGAAAAAAAAACTTTCAACTCTTACTTTTAGAGGGTGAGAGAAAGTGAGGGCGGCAGATGCTGGAGATGAGAGTTGAAAAGTGTGGGGCTGGAAAAGTCCATCATGTCGGCAGCATCCGAGGGGCAGGAGCATTGACGTTTCAGGCATACGTCATTCATCAGGAAAGTGGGGCGTAAGGGAGGGGGAAGGAGGTTGAGAAATAAATGGGAGGGTGGGGGGTGGAGCTGGGTGAAAGGGAGCTTGGGAGGCAATTAGTAGATGTAGGTGGGTGTGATGGTGATAGGTCGTAGAGGAGGGTGACAGGACACCTATCGGTGGTAGGACAGCTGGAACCCTCAAACTGTACAGCATCAACGTTGACTTCACCAAATTCCAAATCTCCCCTCCACCAACCTCTCCCAGATCCAACCGTTCAACCGAGCACTGCCCTCTTGAACTGCCCTAACTGGCCATCTTCCTATCCACCTATCGACTCCACCCTCCCCTCTGACAAATCACAATCACTCCCACCTACATCGTCTTATTGCCTTCCCAGAGACCCTCCCACCTGCCCAGCTACTACTCTCATATTTATCTTCCAGCCCCCTTGTCCCCCCACCACCTTCCGGACGATGGGTTTCTGCCTGATATGCGATAGTCCTGCTGTTCGGAAACTGCCTGATCTGTTGTGCTTTTCTGGACCCTCACTTCTCAACTATTAGAGACTGAGCAGAGCCTGTATCTCACAAAATTATAATTTCTTATCCTTCTCCCCTGTTCTTTCTGAGTAAACGTTACCTACAGAGGCGAATTCTTTACAGAGATCAGGCACTTCCTCCATACCCAGTCCTTGCCTAGGCTGTGCAATCTTCTGCAGCTCCTCGGCTGCACTTGGGGTTTCCTTTACCAGTTTCACTAATGTCACTGGCTTAGCCTCTTCTACCGCATCTTTCCCCAAAGTGTCTTCCTTTAACGCCCCGCACAGTGTGTCCCAGCTAACTGCAGTGAAAACAACTTTTTCCATGTGCCCTTCTTAAACCATCAGTACTGTAATTCTATGTGTTCCACTCCCTTACAGTGAGAGCACCTGAGGCCTTTCACCACCTTTCAACCCCCTTGGGCTTCCTTCTTCACCTGTGGTAAACTATTGTGAGCTACTGTTCGCTGTGTAATGTGTGATCTTCCCTTCTCCCAATTTCTATCCCTCACAGGATGAAATTCTTGCCAGAAGCTAAATTTCATCAAATGCCTCAATGCATATTTACCTGCCATTTCTGCTGCGCTTCTTACTCCTTGAAAAAATATTCATTCACATGAATTCTTACCATCTCTGGAAGTAAGTCTTTTAACTTCTCCAGCAGATTAATCTTCCTTCAAGCCTCACAAGTCTTATCCATTTTTAAGGTCATTATCTACCTATCAAATGACTGTGGTTAATTCTTTCAAACTCAATGTAAGTCTGACCTGGTTCTGTCTCTATTTTTCTGAACTTCTGTCTATATGCTTCTAGTACCAATTCATAGCTAAGCAAAATAGCCAATTCGACATCAAGATAATGTCTTGATCCCTCATCTGACAGCGCTGCACATACCTCACTAGCTGTGCCCACCAGATTAGTCTGAACTAGCATTACCCACAAGTTCACTGGACACGTCATCTGCCGTGTCATTTTTTCAAATGAAATAAAAAACGTTTTGACATTTTTCTCACCGAAATATGACAAGTTACTAACCAATTGTATATATCCCTACGTTCTCCCTTCATCTCCATCCTGTTAATTTAACTTTCTTACCTAATTCCCAACTTCTGAATTTCAAATCCTCTCTCTCTTTCTTTCTCTTCTCTTTCTCTTTTCTCTCTCTGTTTCCGTCCCTTTACTTATCTTATAACTCCAGTTGCCACATTTGCAATTTAAGTTTTTATAACTCTACTGCAGTTGCCTATTTCTCTGATACATCAAAGTGCTTGACCAACTCCATTACAATTTCAGCTTCCCTTTTCTCTCTGGTTAAACCCAATTCCAAACTATTGGCTCATTCTAAAAAATGTCCTCTTTCTTTCTTTCTAAATTTCCTTGGAAAATTTCGGAACCTCTTCAGTAATGTTAAAAGCCATTTCCCTCACTTTTCATTTAACCAACCACAAGTAACAAAATTAAATGAATTTTCCCAATGGTTTCATTTGAAGCTCAAAGTCACTAATTGCAATGAGTTGGAATTTGCTGGGATCTGTTGTATCTCAGATATGTTCAAGTCTGTCCAAATTCCATATGGCAAGGCCCCAAACTGTATAACATCAATGTCAAACCCCTCTGTTAATTAAAACCACATACCCAGAAAAGCTCACCTCACATCATAATCTGTCAAAACGTGAGCGACGGAGAACTCCTAAATTCCACTAATAAACAAAAAAAAAACAATTTATATGTATGCAAGTTAGCTCACTGAGCTTGACAGTATGTTTTCAGAAGTTTCGTCACCATGACTATGTTTCTTAAATTGGGTGATGTCATTTCCGGTTGTTTTAACAAGAGAATGTAGACAGAATCTAAATTGATGAGTTTATTGATGGACTTCTGCTTAGAATACCATTTCTCTAAGAAGGTCTTTGCGTGTCTTAGTATGTGTGTGTGCTTTGTCCCAGTCAAAGTGGTGCCCTTCTTTGTCTGTATGTATGGAACATAGTGACAGTGCGGCATGTCTTTTGGTGACCAGTTGGTGTTCATGTATCCTCGTAACACGACAACAGGACAGTTTCAATGGTGGAAAAAAGATTTTATATACACTGTTTAATCAATGTGTGTGTGCAGATAAGTCACATATGATGTATAATATTGATAAAATATTAAAACATGATTTGATCCTTTCAACGTTCCCTCTTTTTCTGGGATTCCCAACTCTAATCTCTCATTCTTACCAGGATGTGTGCTCCAAATTCTTGATTCTGGTGTACCAACTTATTTCAATATGTTGGCCTGCTGCGTTCTTTCCAAAGCTTGTGTGTGTCATATCATTGGAGATAAATATTCTGGCATCAGACTCAGCATTTGAATATATTACTCTGTTGTACGTGCACTGTACAAAGGACCACAGCACACAGGCATTGCCAAAATATTCGGGGATGTTCATCTACTTCTTTCGAGAATGTGGTTTTCTCATTTTCCATATCTTCATATCTATATACTCTCTCTCTCTCGTTCTGCCTTTGTAGCTGGTTTAGAATTCCACCAATTATTCTTCGTGTCCCATCTCTTAAAGCTCCTTCTTTTAGTTTACATCTCTTCAAGATGTAATGTGGTTATAATTAAACAATGTCACTACAAAGACACGCGGGCGTAGCAGGCCAGAGTTAATTGCAAGGGGAGCTGAGCAAGAAAGACCATGGAGCAGCAGTGGGAGGAGGTTCTGGGGATAATTTGGAAGATAATACAAGAAATGCAACCCCAAGAACATGAAACATACTCATGGGAGGACAAGGCAGCCACGAGTGATAAGGCATCAAACCAAAAGAGAAAATATACAATGTGGTGAAGATGATAGGGAATCCAGAGAATTCATTGGCTCTGAAACTACATAACTCTGGTATCACTGACACTACAGAGCTCTTAATCATGGTCAGGGAAAGAAACAGAGGAAAAATAATCACTTTAAACACACAAGACTGTATTTCTCAAGGAAAAGGATTCAGGTGAATTAAACATTTGAATTACGATCAGTTAAATACTTTGCGGAGTGTGTCAGATTGGAAGCAAAACCCGGGGAGACAGACCAGCAGCAGAATGAGAGTTGAAAATTGAAGTATTCCCACATCAGAAACCAGGTTAGGTCACTGAGTGCAGGGCTGATGGGTGAATGGGTCTCAGTGAGAATCGGGGAACAGACAGCAGAATTGCATTGCAGATATTGCAGCTCCAAACTGCGTATTCATGTAGTGCTTTAGACCACAGCAGCAGGAGAAGCAGAACAGCATCCAACCGCAACCTGAAACTTTTTGCCAGGATAACACTTCAGTCTGTCATTACCATCAACACCATCTATGGCTCAGTGACGAGTGTGGGTGGACATGTCAGAGTCAGAACCACATGAACCTTAACCTGATGCTAACTCATTAAAGCTACTGGACTTGACCAACAGATCTGAACGAAGCCCTGCAGTCCTGCCACATTCAGTTATAAATGGCGATGGACGATTAAACAAATAGCTGGAGGAGAGGGCTCCACAAACATCCCCATCCTAAATAATGGAACAGACCTGCCCATCAGTGTAAAAGAGAAGGATGTTTTATCTGCACCAACTTCTGCCAGAAGTGTTGAGTCGATGATAATCATCACCCTCGCCATGATGCCCACAAAATCACAGATGCCAGTCTTCAACTAATGTGATTCGCTGCACGTGACATGAAGAAACAGCTGAACACAGTAGATATGACACAGGCAATTGGTCCTGACCCCATTCCTGCAATAGGACTGAAGCCTTATGCTGCACAACAAGCCGTGTCCATGGGGGAGCTGTTTTATTCCAGCTCCAACTCTGACATCTCCCTGGCAATGTTGAAAATTACTCAGCTAAATCCCGTTCCCTAAAACGGGAATAATTACAATCTGAGCATTTACCACCCCCTCATTCCCATCACGACAGTCAAATTGGTGGGAGTTCTTTTTGACAGAGCTGTCAAGCAGCACAGAAATAAACAGCTCAGTGTGGTTTCCGACAGGTCCCCATGTGGAGATGGTGCTGTTGTGGAAATGTCACTGGATTACTAATCCAGACCAGGCTAATGCTCTGGCAGTGGGTGGAAGTTAAAGACAATTAATAAAATATCGAGATCTAAAATCTGGTGTCAGTGACCTTGAAGCCAATATGGATTGTAAACAGAACTTCCTTCTCCAATGTACTTTTAGGAAGTGAATCTCCCGTGATTTCCTGGGCTGGCCTAAAACTGACTCCGAAGACCCTGACATGTGATAAACATTTCAATGGTCTCTGAAACGGCCAAGCAAGGGCACTCATTTGTATCAAACTACTCCGAGGTCTGAAAGGATGAAACCAGACAGAACACTCGGCCTCAGCATCATTGTCGGAAAAGGGAATGGGAACACAGCCCTGTCGACCCTGCAGAGACCCCCTTCCTAACATCTGAGAGCTTGTGACAACATTTACAGAGCTTTCCCACTGACTGCACAGAAACAGCAGGAAAGGAGTAGGTCATACAACACGTTGAGCCTCCCCCATTCTAGTTTATGGAAAAAAAATCTCCTCAATGCACTTACCTCACACGATATACATATCTGTTAATGTGAGTAACCTTGGGAAACAATAAAATAGGAGGTGCAGTAGTACGTTTGGACCATTGAGTTTGCGAACCAATTCCGTGTAATGATGGTTGGCCCTTCAGTTCCACACCGTACTCCTGCTCTCCCATCATCCCTTTACTGTCTCTGAATCCTTACTTATAATCAGTGTCTTGTTTTCCGCATGCGAGCGAATTCCCCAGGTTCCCCAGTCTGTGAGTGCAGCCAGTTATTCTCATCTCAATGCAGTGTGACCTGCCTGTACCTAATACTGTGTCCCCTTGTTTTAGTCATCCCAGCCAGGGGAATATCATCCCTGCTTTTAATCTGTCACACCCTGTCGGAGTTTTATACATCTCACTGTGATCTCCACTCATTTTCCTAAACCCCAATGGAATACAGGCCCAGTTGCCCCAAACTCTGCTCCCACAACAAGCCTGTCATCCCAGAGATCAGTCTGGTCATCCTTCACTGCTCTCCCTCAATGTCAGGTTGGTCCTTTATTAGGTAAGGAGACCAAGCCTGCACACAATACTGCACAATGTTCAAGATGGGATGTCTCCAAAGGCCTGTTCATCTGCAGTAAGACACCCTTACTCCGGGACTCACATCCCCCTGAAATGAAGGTCAACACACCATTTATCTTCCTTACTGCTTTCTGTTTCTGCAATATTGCTTTCAGCGACATATGTACAAGGATATGCAGATCCTTTTCCGTGTTATAGCTCCCCACTTGGTGGGTCTGTGTACACTGGTCAGCGTGTCAATGCCATGCCCAGTATTGACTTCTGGTTACAGAACTCACTGCGCTGCAGGGACCTCAGAGGTTGATGCAGAAGGAAACAACAAAAAGGAGCATATGTCCCTTTGTAAATCAATGTGTTTCAACCAATCCTTTTCAAATTGTAGGATTCCAGTTTATCATTTCCACCAAAGGGCACACCGTCACCTCTATCCACATTGTTCTCCAACTGTCACGTATTTACCCATTCACTCCATTTGTCTTTGTCTTCTTGGTGCTTTTTTACATCCTCCGCACCCACTCACAATCCCACATCCATTTGTGCTGTCAGCAGGCTGGGATGTATTGCATCTGATTCCAGCAACCAAATGTTTAAAGGACATTGTGAACAGCTGGGCCCCAAACACCGATCTCTGTGATACCTCAGCAACCGTCCTCTGTTAATTTCTATTTCTGTATTTCGTCAATCTGGGTGTCACTGGCTGGGCCAGCATTTATTGCCTGTCCCTAGTTGCTCTTGAGAAGGTGGTGGTGAGCTGCCTTGTTGAACACCGCAGTCCACCTGCTGTGGTTGACCTTCAATGCCATTAGGGAGAGAATCCCAGGATTCTGACCCAGCGACTGTGAAGGAGCTGTGATATATTTCCAAGTCAGGATGGTGAATGGCTTGGAGGGGAACCTAAAGATGATGGTATTTCCATACATCTGTAGCCCTTGTCCTTCTAGATAGAAGTGGTCGTGAATTGGGAAGATGGTTTCTGAGGATCTTTGGTGAATCATTTCATTGCAGCATGTGGATAGTAAAACACTGCTGCTGCTGCGCGTTGATGGTGGAGCATTGTGGATGAAGGGACAGTCAAACTTGCTGCTTTGTCCTGGATGGTATAAAGCTTCTGGAGTGTTGTTGGGTCTGCACTCATCCAGGCAAACTGGGAGTCTTCTTTCACACTTCTGACCTATATTGTATTGACATGCATTTTAGATGATGGACAGAATTTTGGAAATCAGGATGTGAGTTACTCGCCGCAGCATTCCTAGCTTCGGACTTGCTCTTATAGTTACAGTGTTCATGTGGGGAGACCAGTGAGTTTCTGAGCAATGATTACCCACCAGGATTTTGATACTGGGGGATTCAGTGACAGTACCACCATTGAATGCCAAGGGGCAGGTTAGATTGTATTTTATTGGTGATGGTCATGGTCTGGCATTCGTGTGGGCTGAACATTACTTGCCACTTTCCAGCCTGGATACTGTCCAGATCTTGTCCTGTTTGAACATGGACTGCTTCAGTATTTGAGAAGCCACAAATGTTGCAGAACATTGTACAATCATTGGCGAACATCCCCACTTCTGACCTTAACATGAAGGGAAGGTCATTGATGAAGCAGCCCTGAAGGAGTTTCTGTTCACTGCTCGAGGGACTCCTACAGACATGGAGCTGAGTTGACTGTCCTTCATCAACCATGACCATCTTCCTACGTGTCAGGTACGATTCTAAGCAGCGGGGAGTTTGCCTCTGATACCCATTGATTCCAGTGTTGCTAAGGCCCCTTGATACCACACAAGGTCGAATGCAGCCTTGATTTAAAGGGCTGTCACTCTCACCCTACCTCTGGAATTCATCTCTTTTGTCCATGTTTGAATCAAGGTAATGAGGTCAGGAGTTGAGTTGTCCTGGTGGAGCCCAAACTGCGCGTCATTGACAGGGTATTGATGAGCAGGTTGCTGCTTAAAAACACTGAGACCTTCCACCACTTTACTGATGATCGAGAGTAGACTGATGGAGTAGTAATTGGCCGGATTGGATTTGTTCTGCTTTTTATATACAGGAGATACTTGGGGTAATTTTCCACATAATCAGGAAAAACCATTGTTGTAACTGTATTGAAACAGTTTGGCTGGGTGAGTGGCAAGTTATGGAGCACAAGTTTCCAGTACTATTGCCAGAATGTTGTCAGAGTATGGACCCCATAGAGTATCCCGTATCTCCAACCGTTTCTGGATATCGCGTGGACTGAATCGAATTGGTTGATGACTGGAGGAGGCTGAAATGGATCATCCACTCAGCATTTCTGACTGAAAGTTGTTACGAGTGCATCAGCCTTATCTTATACACTGAAGTGCTGGGCTCTTCCATCATGGAGGAAGGCGTTATTTGTGAAACCTCTTCCTCCAATGAATTGTTTAATTGTCTCCAACGTTTCTCGACTAGATGTGGAAGGACTGCAGAGCTTAGATCTGAACCGTTGCTTGTGGGATCACTTAGCTCTGTCTATCACTTACTGCTTATGCTGTTTGGCCCACGAGTAGTCCTGTTTGGTGGCTTCACCAGGCTGACACTTCATTGTCAGGTTTGCCTGGTGCTGCCCCTGCCATCCTGCACATCCATTGAACCAATGTTGATACTCTGGATTGATGGTAATTGTTGCGAGGGGGATATGCCAGGTCATGAGGTTGTGTGGCTGTACAATTCTGCTCCTATAGATGAACCACAGCACCTTATGGACACCCAGACTTGAACTGTTAGATCTGTTTGAAGTCTGCCCTATTTCGCACTGTGATAGTACCACCCAAAATGGTGAATGTTATTCTCAATGTGTAGGTGTGACTTTGTCTCCACAATGACTATGCGGTGGTCACTCTTACCGATACTGTCATGGACAGATACTTCTGCAATTGGCAGATTAGTAAGGCTGTGGTCAAGTGTATATGTTCCTCTTGTTGGTTCCTTCACTGCCTGCCGCAGAACCACTCTAGCAGTTATATCCTTTAGGACCCAGCCTTCTCGATCAATAATGCTGTAGCTGAGATACTGTTGGTGGTGAACATTGAGATACCCCACCCAGAATGCTACCCTCAGTGCTTCCTCCAAGTGTTGGTCAGCATGGAGGAGTACTGATACATCAGTTGAGAGATGCTGGTACTTGGTAATCAGCAGGAGGTTTCCTTTCCCAAATGCAAACTAATGCCATGGGATACGGAGTCACTGTTGAGGACGCCAAGAGCAATTCCCTTCTAACTGCATCCCACTGTGCCGCCACCTCTGCTGTGTCCATCCTGCTGATGAGACAGGACATATCCGGGGAAGGTGCTGGGGTGTCTAGGTCATAGTCATACTCACAGAATCATACCTTACAGACAATGTCAGGCTGTTGCTTGATGAGTCTCTTTGTTTCTATTCACTGTTTACTGCCAGCTGACCCATTCTCGAAACATGTCCATATATTCGCCCCAATCCACTCAGATTTGATATTGCAAATTGGGCTTGGAGCTTTACCAACATTTTCGTAAAAATCAAAATGTTTTACATCCATTACTGCTCTTTCATTTGTCAGCCAGTCTGCTTCTCAAACATAATTCCCATTTCATAAATCGATGTTAGTGTTGTCTGTGACTATTACTTTCAGCCACAATAATTTCTGCTAAACCATTTACTTACTATGTTCTATGTTCCACGTACACTATCATTTTCCCACACCAGACTTGGTTTTCCTTATATTGTTAGAAAGTTTTGTGAAGACAGAACTGAAGTAGTGGCTTCATAGTTCTGCCATTTCCCTGTTCCCCATTCTCCATTCTCTGGTTCCAAACTGTAAGGAAACTACACTTGTTTTCTCATATTTCTCACATTGACATCATTTAACATGCTATTACAGTTCACACTTATAACCATTATGAATATAACTCTTCAGAAACCCATCAATTCCTGCCTTAAAATGCTCCAATAATTGACCTTCCACATGGTACACTCACAGGAGCAAAGACTCTGTGCCAACAGAAGTACAGCACGATCTATATTAGTCCCACTTTCTACAGCAGTCCCATAGCCTGGAATGTTATGACACTTCCAAGTGCTTGTCCAAGTACTTTTTAACGATTGTGAGGTTACTCGTGATAATTCCCCTCTCAGGAAGTAATCCCAGAAGCCCACACCTCGAGGTGAAAAAATGCTTAAATCATCTCTGAACCTCAAACTTTTCACTTTAAAAGTGTGCTCCTTTGTTCTTGACCCTCTGACTAAAAGGAACAGCTGCTGTCTATCCACCCTGTCCGTGTCGCTTATAATCTTATCCTTCTGAATCACTGACTCCTCAGCTTTCTCTGCTCCAAAGTAAACAACCCGAGCTTATCCAGCCTCTCTCCATAGCTGATATGCTCCATCCCAGGGAACATCCTGGTGAATCATTCTGCACCCTCTCCAGTACAATCACATCCTTCCTGGAATGTGGCTCCCAGAGCTACATACAGTACTCCATTTTGGCCGAACCAAAGCCCTGGAAGGCCTTATGTCTACACCCTGATTAGGAAACACAATACTCAAGGTCCAATTCTTAACTAGTCCATTAACCTGCCCAGCAGAAAGTGAGGACTGCAGATGCTGGAGATCAGTGCTTAAAAAATGTGTTGCTGGAAAAGCGCAGCAGGTCAGGCAGCATCAAAGGAGCAGGAGAATCGTTGTTTCGACCATAAGCCCTTCTTCAGGAATCTGCCCGAAACGTCAATTCTCCTGTTCCTTTGATGCTGCCTGACCTGTTGTGCTTTTCCAGCAACACATTTTTAAGCATTAACCTGTCCAGTCACATTCAGGGATGTGTGGAGAAGCACAATCTGAGCTTCCTATTGTGCTGCCATTCATTGAGTCCTCCCCTTCCTGGTTCATTCTCCGAAAGTGCATCACCTCATATTTATCAAGGTTACATTGTGTCTGTTATTGATCTGCCCATCTGACCATTTCATCTGCATCTTCCTGTAACTTAAGGCCTTCCTCCTCACTGCGAACCAACCGGTCAATCTTTATGTCAAACATACACTTACTTATCACACCTCCCCGACTCTCCACCGAGCCCCCTCCACATTCACATTTGTTTTTGTTATGAACAACACAAACAATAAGGGACACATCACTGATCCCTGTGTTACACCAGGGGACACTGGTCTCCAGTCACACAAACAGCCTTCTCTCACTACCCTCTGCCTCCTGCCACTAAGACAATCTTCCTTGTAACTTGTCAAGTTATCATTTATATTGTGAGATTTTACATTATTTTTCAGTTTCCCAGCTGGAAATTTGTCGAAGGCTTCCCTACAAAGCTAAAGAATCGACCTCCTCAAACTAATTCAATCAAATCCATTAGATGTCACTTCCTTCTGATAAAGTCATGATGATTATCCCTGATCAGACCTTGCGACTCTGATTGAAGTTCAATTTTCTCCTTCTCTATTTTCTCCAGTAGTTTCCTTAACAGTGACCTAATACCCGCTCGTCTATAGTTCCCTGGTCTATCTCTCCTACCCGAACTGTGAAGTGGAATCGTGTTAGCAGTTCTCCAGTTCTCTGGCACCTCCCCTATGGTCAGATCCTAATTAAAATATTCAGTCAGGGTCTTTCCTCCATTCACCCCAACAGCAGCCTGTGATACAACTCATTCAGACATGGAAATAGGTCCAAATTTATACAGAACAAAGCCTCAAATCCTTTATCGTATTTTACATCAATCTGTTCAAGAGTTTCCCCATCCATCTCCTTGAATTCTGTACTTGTCTTCTCCGTCTCTAAAGTAAAATAGATGTGAAGGTCTCATGTAACAATCCATCAATGTTCTCCAGCTTGACACACAGACTGCTCCTCTGGTTTCTAATGGACACTAACTGTTTGTTAATTATTCGGCTCTACTTGTCCGTGTAGAATATCGTGGGATTCTCCCAGATCTCACCTACTTGTACTTCTCCATGTCCCTGTTATTCAGTCCCCTCTGTGTTTCAAAGTTTCACTGCAACCACCTCTCATGTTTCAAAACTAGAGATCACAGGCTGAGTTTCCACATCAGAAAATCTTGCCGTTTTAGGGATGAATCTGAATAATACCTTTTGCAGTTCCTCTGTAGTCAATATCTTACTTCTTAGATTGGGACTCCGAACAATACAAAATACTCTCATGAACACACGATACAACTGGTGCATGATGTCTTCTATATTCCAATTACAATCACCTGAATGTAAAACTAATTTTTTCTTTGCTATTTTCATATGTTCTTCCTAATACCTCTCGCTTTAACTTTTCTTATGAGCTTACTCTGTGAGTTTTTTAAAAAAATCTCATGAATATTCAACTCTACGTTATCCATTGGTTTTTCATTGCCTATGTCCACAAGAATCACCTTCAAACCATTCCAAAAAAAAGTTTGCCACTTCTGGTTTTCCTTTCATCGGTATATTCTCACACTCCCAAGTTGTGTTATTACCTTCTACATATGTAGTCGCGTGTTCTTTGTAATCGAGTCCAACAGACACCCGACTGCGGATGACAAGATAACTGCTCTGTAGTTCACCCCTCTCCAACTTCATCCTTTCTTAAACTGTTGGATAATATTTGTAACCTTTGCCTTATACAGATTGGCTAAATGACTTTTGAGAATGTGTCGGAAGATAAAGTAAAAGTCCGCGATGCAATCAACATGTCTATTGCTGCTTCCTCATAAATCCTTGTATGAAGTAAATCTGGTCTGTCAGATTTATAAATATTCAATCCAGCTTTCTTTTCAAAGATGACCTCAACATTGATAAGAATAATCTTAGACTTTACTTACACAAGTCCCATGGTCACTTGGTATTTCTGGAAGAATTTCTGGACATTCTTACAATGAAGAAAGTCGCAAATAAACTGTCTCTTTTCCCTGAGATTTCTCTGTTCTCTGCAATAAACTATCCTGAACGCACACCAACTGTTCCACATTTGAGCTTGTTTTTATTTTTTTTCATACATTGATAGATGCTTTTTAGCAGTTTTTATGTTTTTCTTTCGTTTGCATGCTTTTTCTCTTTTCGATTTTCTTCTCAGTTTCTTGGTCATCCTTTTCTTGGTCCCATATTTCTCTGAATCCACTGGATTACTACAACTTGGGATTTTTCTAAGCTGCTTCCTTTCATCAAATAGGTAAGTGTAGGTGGGGTTGAAAGTGATACTCGGAGAGGAGGGTGGACCAGATTGATGGCAAGGAAGGTGGACGCATAGGAATGTACAAAAGGGTGGTGCTGACTTGGAAGGTTGGAGTGGGATAGGGTGGGATTAGGGGAAATGGGGAAATCCACTATGATCCCCTGTGTTTGGAGGGTCCCAAGGCAGAAGAGGAGGCTTTCTTCCTGCAGGCTTCGGATGGCTTGGGTTTGGCGATGGAGCAGGTCCAGGGCCCTCATGTCCTTGGCAGAGTGGGAAGGGGAGTTAAAGTGCTCAGCTACAAGGCGATGGAATTGTTCAATGTGGCTGTCCCAGAGATGTTCTCTGAAATGTTCCACAAGTTGACCTTCTGCCTCGCCAAAGTAGTGAAGAAATGGATGCAGTAGATGAGGCGGTCTGTTTCCCTTCATCACCTATCACTTTCAACCCCACCTTCATCTACCTTCCGCAATCCCTGCTAACCTCCCCCCTGCAGCACCCCCTTCTCATTTATCCCTCAGCCCCTTGGCCCATAAGCTTCATTCCTGATGAAGGGCTTATGCCCGAAACATCGATTTATCTGCTCTTAGTATGCTGCCTGACTGTGCTTTTCCATCACCACACTCTTCGCCTCTGATCTCCAGCATCTGTAGTCCCGACGTTCTCCTCACACCTTGATGGCTTGCATGACTCAGATTTATAACAGTTACTTCAAATAAAACAAAAACTGTCGTGTACTCAAACAGTATAAAAGAAAACCAGTACATTGTGGTCACTGTTCCCAAAATGTCCTGTCGGCAAATTTTTCAATTAGCTCTTCTGATCACTCAACACCAATTCCTAAATAACCTGATATCGAGCTCAGTGCTCAACATAATGTTCATGTAAACCATCTCACACGCGGTCATGAAATCCATTTTTCCCAGCATGAGCATTCAATTGGGTTAACAGAGTTTAGATATAACTTAAACAGTACATTATCACTGCAGTAGCCACAAATGTGTATATCTCATTTCCTGTTTTATAACATGTCCAGCATTTGTATTGCAGCTTTCACTTTGATATATAACTCCCATCAATGTTTGCTCCTCCTTGCTGTTTTTTTTTAATCTCCACCTTACCAGATTCTGTGGAATCTGAGCGACGTGGGCTCTGGGGAGATTGATGGTAGAGATCATCTCGCCACATCATTTATGATCTTCTCAAACTTTAATTTCTCCAGATCTCCCATTACGCTGATGGAGTAGAGAAGGACAATGATCTTCCAACAATGTTCTGTATTCCCCCAGAGAGCTGAGACAGCTCTAACCTGGGTGGGAACTTTACAGCAGGCTGGTAAAGTGTTGCTGCTGTACAGGATCTTAGTGAGATCACATCTAGAGTAGTGTGTACAGGTTTAATCTCTTCAATTAAGAAATGATGTTGTTATATTGGAAGCAGCTCAGAGATGGTTCCCTCAACTGATTCCTGCAATGAAGGTGCGAGCTTATAATGAAATGATGATCAGATTGACCAAGTAGCCATTGGAGTTTACAAAAATTAAAGATGATCTTATTTGAACATAAATGGCAGAAGGAGTGAACGAGTGAAGTGAATTACACAGATAGTGGAGAAATCCATTCCATTCTCCAGCCTGTTACACAGGAACAACAGGAGGATATTCAGGCCTTCGACCCTGTTACACCAAAACAGGACGAGGCTATTCAGCTCCTGGAGCCTGATATACAGTTACAGGCGGAGGCCAATCAGCCCTCTAGCCTATAACAGTAGGCCATGCTGCACCAGTATCCTGATAAACAGTAACATGATCAGTCCATTCAGCCTCCTCAAGTCTGTATCACAGGAACTGGAAGAGGCCACACACTGGCTGTAGATTGTTACACTGGGATAACAGGAGGCCATTCAGACCCACCGAGCCTATTACAAGGGAATTGGATAAGGGTAAAAACTATCTGAGACTTCTTTCATGAGAAAGGAAGAGGCAATTTAGACACGTGTCTGTTGTGTGGGAACAAGAGAAGACCAATCAATCCCTCGGCCCCATCTCCGGGATACATGAGGAGACCGTTCAGTATTTCCACCTGTTATAGAGAATATGAGAAGACCCATCAGCCCCTCAAAATGTTACACAGCAACAGTAAGATTCCATAATCTCCCAATCCTCTAAATCATCAACGGGAGGAGGTCATTCTGTCCTTGGAGATGGCAACATAGGAACACGAGAAAGACGTCAGTCCATCGATCTTGTACACCAGCAGGATGATGAGTCCATTCAGCCACGCATGGCTCTTACACAGCATTTGGACCAGATCTCTTAAAAACCTGTGCCTTTTAAACAGGAATTCAAAGAAAACATAAAGCTTTTCGAAAGGGAGGAACTTATAATAATGTTATATGTTAGATACTAAAGTGTAACAATAAACTATTGTAATTTAAGGCAAATTCTTAGAGTCCATTGTTCAGGACATTTGCAAAGTTAAACCACAATTCCTCAGAGTTAACATGGTTTTACGAAGGCTAAACCGTGTCTGAATTGTTTGCTTGAGCTATTTGAAGATGTCACTTACAAGGTGGGTCGTGGGAATCCTGGAGATGGAACATATCTGGTCTTCCTGCAGGTATTGGATATGTCGCTTCTCCAAAGAGTAAGTGGTAAGCTCAGACAACATGGGTCTAGGAGTAATTTATTAGCTTGGATGGAGGATTGGTTAACCAACAAAATGGAGTCAGATGGAATAAATGTATAATTTTCTTTTGGCAAATGCAATTTGTGGGGTGACATTGACTTCAGTACTCATGCCTCATACATTTGCGATCGATGAAATGACTGTACTCTGTTGATGGGATCGAAAATACGATGCCACATTTTCAGATGACACTAACATCGATGGGAAATTACTTCAGAACGATGATAGAAGAGATTTTAAATCTATATGGATAGGTTGGGTGAATGGGCCAACATTCAGCAAGGAAAATTAAAGTGAAGAGAAATGGGACTTTTAGGGTGGATGTTTGCTCGCTGATCTGTGGGTTCGATATCCAGACATTTCGTAACCTGGCGAGGTAACATCATCAGTGGCGACCTCCAAGTGAAGCGAAGCTGTTGTCTCCTGCTTTCTATTTGTATCTTTCTCCTGGATGGGGATCCTGGGGTTTGTGGTGATGTCATTTCCGGTTCGTTTTCTGAGAGATTGATAGATGGCATCTAAATCTATATGTTTGTTTCTGGCGTTGTGTTTGGAGTGCCACCACATTTCGACTGGGACAACACATCTATCCAGGGACAGGCTAAGCAAAGACATGCCAGAGAATTCCTAGATGCCTGACACTCCAACCACAACGCCATTAACAAACACATAGATCTAGATGCCATCTATCAACTCCTCAGAAAACGAACCGGAAATGACATCACCACAAACTCTAGGAACCCCATCCAGGAGAAAGATATAAATAGAAAGCAGGAGACAACAGCTTTGCTTCACTTGGAGATCGCCACCATTGATGTTATCTAGCCAGGTAATGAAACGTCTGGATATCAAACCTACAACTCAGCGAGCAAACCAACATCCTAAATCTTAACCTGAGCTACAAACCTTCACAAACCTTGCAAAAGCCATGAGCTCAACACACTACAACTTACCCGTAGATGGGAAAGGAATGCCATCCGAGAGAGTTCCACCCGCGAAAATCCGTACTTCCTGCATGAATGTTTAAGAAAACAACTACTGCCAAAATGTCTGCAATATAAACGCCGATTAAAAACACCTCAAGCCAAAAGTTTAACAGAACGAAACGGCCGCAGAATGCTCCGAGAATTAATCAATGATGCCCACCACAGACTCTGAAAATACAAACGGGAAATTGCGCGCCAAAAGCCGTTATTCAAACAAGCAACAAACCAAGTATGGTCAGACGTGATAGAACAAGCCATCAACACCAAACAACGACAAAGACAGATAAAGAAAAATCCGGACGTGAAGAAAATACTGGACAAACTCACAAAAAAAAACACAAAACCGATAACACAGGGACATGGATAAAGAACTTATCAGACGGACCCTATCAGACACAGAAAAAGCGGGACTAGTCAAAGGATTAAATTACAATTACCGAGACGCTGACAAGAAGGAATTACTAGCGGCATTAGAAACCACATTGAAGGACAACAATCTCATGGAAGAAACACAACAAACGATCAGACAGACAGTTGCACCTATTCTCAGCCGAAAGAGGGAAGGAAACAAACTGACCACACAAGGAAAGAAAGCCCTAGAAAACCTCAAAAAAGACAAAAACATCATTATATTACCTGAAGACAAAGGTCGCTCACAGTCATCCTGAACAGAAGGGACTACATAGAAAAATCTAATGCACTACTCGCAGGCACCAACACCTACCAACAGGTGGCGCTTGACCCGACCACACAACTAGGAAACAAAATTACTTATCTGCTAAGAAAATTATACAATTCCGGACAATTAAACAAGACAGAATCCCAGAAAATGAAACCCGATGGGACCAGCACCCCACAATTCTACGGACTACCAAGAATCCATAAACCAGGAGCCCCCCTCAGACCTATAGTCGCACTACCCGGAACACCAATTTACAGACTAGCCAAAGAACTACACGCAAGACTAAAATACCTAGTAGAAGATTCACAACACTCCATCCACTCCACCCAGGAAGTCCTAAAAATCATCAAAAACGCCAACATAGAGGAAGACGAAGCAATGATCTCATTCGACATAACAGCACTGTTCACCTCCTTTAACATCGACCTGCCAACGGAAACACTTACCACACTTTTAGAAGAGACCATCACACACACACACCAACCACCATCAATCACATTACCAACGAAAACATCATGAAGCTAATGGACCTGTGCCTCACCACCCACTTCACCTTCAACAACATAGTCTACAAGCAAACCAACAACACACCCATGGGTTCTCCACTTTATCAGGATTCATAGTCGAAGCGGTAATGCAAGGACTGGAACAAACAGCCCTACCAATCATCAAACCAATGATCTGGGTTCGCTATGTAGATGACACTTTTGGCATCACAAAATGAAACAAGATAGAAGAGACATTTAACATAATCAACAACACTCTCACAGGCATAAAGGTCACCAAGGAGGAAGAAACCGACAACAAACTCGCATTCCTGGACGTCACAGTCGAAAGAAAGGACAATGGAAAACTACGAACCTGCATATAGAGAAAACCGACAAACACTGACCAAAGACTTAACTACACCAGCAATCATCCCAACACACACAAGCGAAGCTGTATCAGGACACTATTCCAACGAACTACCACACACAGTAGCTCAAACAAGATACGCAAAACAGCGGAGAACCACCTATACGACGTATTCAAGATGAACAGATACTCAAGAAATACAGTGCGCAGATTCCTCAAGGACAAACCACGACAATCAGACCAAACACAGCCAAAACCCTAACCACCTTACCATACATCAAAGAAGTTTCAGAAATGACAACCAGACTACAGAGACCCCTCGGAATCTTCGTAGCACCCAAACCCACCAACACTCTAAAACAAAAACTAACAAACTTAAAAGACACAGTACAACCCATGGACAAAACCAATGACATTCACAAATTCCATGCAAGGACAGCCACAAACACTACGTAGGACAAACAGGAAGAAAGTTAACCACCAGGATACACGAACACCAGCTGGCCACAAAAAGACACGACACTCCCTCCCTCGTAGCACTACACACGGATGAAAAAAATCACTATTTTGACTGGGACAACACATCTATCCTGGGACAGGCTAAGCAAATGCTTGCCAGAGAATTCCTAGAGGCCTGGCACTCCAACCACAACGCCATAAACAACACATAAATCTAGATGCCATCAATCAACTCCTCAGAAAACGAACCGGAAATGACACCACCACAAACTCCAGAAACCACATCCAGGAGAAAGATATAAATAGAAAGCAGGAGACAACAGCTTCGCTTCACTTGGAGGTCGCCACTGATGATGTTACCTAGCCTGGTAACGAAACGTCTGGATATCAAAACTACAGCTCAAGGAGCAAACATACACCCCAAATCTCAACCTGAGCTACAAACCTTCACAAACCTTGAGAAAAAAAAATGGTGCTATTCAAGTTGGTCAGTATCAATGGAGAGACAAATTATTATCTAAATGGCGAGAAAGTTCAAAGTGCTTAGGTGCAGAGGGATCTGGATGTCTGCTTGCATATCACAGAAAACCTGCATACAGGTACTGCAAGTAATGAGAAATGCAAGCATAATTTCAGTGTTTACTTATAAAAGGATAGCGTAGGGAGTGTTGATGTAGCTATGCAAGGCATTAGTGAGGCTGCAACTGGAGTAGAGTTTGGGTGTCCTGCAGATGAGGTATTTCCATTGGAGGCAATTCAGAAGAGCTTCATTAGATTGATTCCATATTTGAAGTGTTTGTCTTATGAAGGGAAATTGAGCAGTTTAGGCCTATACTCTCGAGTTTATAAGAATGAAAGGAAATCTCATTGAGTTCTGTAAAATTCGAAAAGTAATTCAAAGTGTAGATGTGGGCTGGATTTTCTTTTCATGTGGTGCAATCTACAACAAGAGACTAGAGTGTTAGGATGGAGAGATGGCACGAAAAGGGAATACAGGCCGAGTTGACATCAGCCTCATCGAGCGGTTGGATTCCTCACAGATGCTCATTGTTCTTATTCAACTCTTCAACTGTGTTGTCTAGGAATGAGGGAGGATTGGGTATCATACAGGAAGCAGGCACTCAGGATAAATCAGTTAGAGAGAACGTAACCAGTCGCGCCACACAGTGACCAGCACTGGGTTCTCAACTATTTACATTCTATATTAATGATCAGGAAGATCGAACAGATATACAGATGCTGCGTTTGGTGATGTCGCTGTGATAAGCAAGAGATTAAATTATCAAGAGAGAGTGGAGAGTCTGCAAATAGATTCAGAGAGGTAAAGACAATAGATAATAATTTGTCAGGTGGAATCTAACATGATATAACCTGTCATTTCATTTACAGAAATAATGGAAGGCAGTATGTTACTGAAATGGAGAGGGATTACAGGACTTAGTAATACTGTGTACTGGGAGGTTCACTCAGACCCGTTCAGAAATGGCAGGTTTTGCTCCATCCCTGTTTGTCAGCTACCAGACATTCCAAGTGACCCCATTGCTCTCCGTACACATGGAATACTTTGGTATGATTGATTGATGGTGGGGATGGTGTTTTGAAATCTGCATCAAGAGCACGTCCTTTATCCAAAATATATTCATTTCTTTCCACGTGGGGACCCGGTGACGATGGGAAATGGCTGACTGCTTCTGAATGAAGAGGCCATGACTGCTGCCAGGACAGTGGGTATTCACCAACATGATGTACTGTGCATGCGTTACATTAATAGAGAGAGAAATCCTCTCCCCATTAACATGGGTACTCTGCAGATGCACTGTACACCATCGGAAATCCCACTATATTAGATATACCCGGAAGCTCCCTGCTGTGGGAGAAACAATGTATTTACCTCATCCAGCATGTATATCCTCCATCACCGAATGGTGACATTGATGTTGAGATATTGGGAAATGATGGATGTGTCACCTTGTCCAGCATGGAATGTTCTGAATCATAGAAGCTGTATGAGAAACAGTAACCCTAACAGCCACTGCCAGCACCATCCTCCCCCCGGTGTGAAACTGCAGGTCGTGTTGAAGGAGGTGGAGGTGATACCATTCTATGACCAGCTCCTTGTTCAATCAGTGTCCCCTCACACGCTGCTCCTGAGTTAAGTGAAGCTTGGGAAGCTGTTCCTGGAAAACCCAATGTGGATACAGCAGATCCCTTTCCCCACACACACTCACTGCGTGGTTTCAGAGTTCCCCTCTCTGCAGCCTCTGCTCCATTCGTTGTTCATGTAACAGACGCAGATGCTGCATCCAGAGTTGGGTCACCAAATCCTCAGGTCTCCCTGCATGTCTGAGGCAGCTCACAGCACATCCTCCAGCAAACCATCCCCAGTCCCTCCATTTAATTTTTAATTACAGGATTCATCACAAATCCCTTGGCTACAAGTGTTGTGGACCAGTCCAGATCTCCCCAAAATATTTTAAGAAGGCCGCTTAGACCCAAACCTTTCCTTATTTTGAATATAGATGGGAGGTGTGCGTTCCAGATATGTTGTGACTGGTCAAACCACTCAACATTAAGCAAAATATAATCTATTCAAATGCTTTGGTTAAAATAAAATCAAAGAAAAGAATATTTTGGGACACCTTTTCTGTTGGAACACTTACACAAACAATAGATACCGTACCTTCTTGGTTTACACTGCTTTGCTTTGTATATTCAAATGCAGATCCTTACAGCAGTTTGCCAATCCCAGAGGTTACAACATCCACAGAGATCTCAGAGGGTAAAGCAGCTGGGGATCATTTATTGAAACTTCCAACCATTCTGGGATCTCCAACAGCTTCTGAATGCTGCATCTAAAAACAAAACGAGAAACCCTGGTCTGGGAGAGCTGGCCACTGCCCTTTCATTGTTCCCACCGTTTTAATGAAACCTAAAATCTCAGTTATTTACTTAAACTGTTTTCAGACAGCAGTTCTGCACCTCTGCCTTTAAAACCTCTCTTAAAAAAAACACAAGAGAAAATAAACGTTTTACAATGATAGTATCTTCACAACTCATTCTTTAATAAAATAATCCATCAATACACAAATGTGGATTCATTTTAGACCTCCTAATCTTCATCTATTAGTCGACGGAAATGTATATATATATATTACATTGACTCTGAGCATACAAATGTTCACAAATATTTCGATTTCAGTCATTTTACTCCTGCCACAGAATGCCTTTTCTTTCTTCATCCAAGTCTCCACAAGGTGTCAAAATTTAGGATTTCTCACCCTGTCACCTGTGTAGTTTCAAATTGACTGGTAGCAATAATAAGCTCAATCGAAACAGACTGGTATTTTTCTCCCTAAACTTCTCCAAAAACTTTAAGGGGTCACGATCAGTGAAAAAGATTTGTCTCATGTATGTTATTGGCAATGTAAATCTGAAATGTTGTAACGCCCACACCAAGCCAAAGGCCTCCTTTCCCATTGTGGAATAAATCTGTTGATGTTTCCACTGGACTCTCCAACCGCACATTACATAATGGAGCACTTCTCATCTTTTCAATAGTTCTTCGGAATGACATAGCTCCCCATGTCTCAGCATAAAAGACTTACATGTTTCCGTCCCTCTTAATACTCTAACCTCTTTACCTGCTACTACTGGCCTATGCCAGTAAACCTTACTTTCACAGGTATATGTTTTAAGAAGATCTCACACATTCTTCAATCTCTCACAGAAACCAAACTTTGATTTCTGAACTCAATCAGCATCATCAACCATTTCAGCTTCTCACCTTGCCATTTTAACTCTCAGCTCTTCCACACGAGTTCTCACGACTGCAGGAAGTGAATTGTTGAACTTCTCCAAAATAAGAATCTCTCTAAGAATGTCATAGGGTTGATCTGTTTTTAATACCTTTACCCACCTTTCAAAATTACTTTGTTTGATCCTTTCAAACTCAATGCGCGTTTAACCAGAGACCCTTTTTGAGATTCCTGTAATGCTGTCTGTCAGCTTCTGGCCCAAGCTCATATGCACTTTCAGTTGGCATACTGACCACTCCATACTGGCCAGATACCTCATCCGATAGGGATGCAAATACCTATCAGCTTTGTTTGGATCAACTAAATCCACATGGCCACTGGTGTCTGCATTTGCTTAGCCACTTCTCAAACGAAATTCAAAAGGCTTCACCATCCTTCTCATCAAATTTAGAGAATGCCTAGATGCATTTAAACAGATCCCCATTAGGCCATTATTTACAATAGGGTTGCTCAACCTCACTATCCTCCTCATCCAGCCGACCTTCTGTCTTCATCTCCGCCCTCTATGTCCACTTTCCTCTCTAATTGCTAATTTTTCAAGTTGAAACTCTCTGCTTTTCTTCTGTCCTTTTCTCTTTTTCTTCTTCATTTCCCTTTCTTTTATTTCTACTTTTCATCATAATTCAAACTGTTTCAATTCCTTCTCATGTTCAAGGTGCCTCATTTGAAATTGAATCCCAGCCATTTCCAAAGAGTCTGATGGCGTTTCCACCAAATGTAATTGCCGAGCTATCGCTGTAATTATCTCACATTTTCTCACAGACAATCGCAACCCCAACTCCAGCTTGTCTGTCAATTCCTACAGTTTTGCCTTCATTACCTTTTGTAAAACCCCCAACTTCACTTTTCCACAACCAGAGAACTCTTGGTGACTGAATGTTTATACAAAAAATACCAACCGAATTCAACATCGGGAAAGAAGACACTAGCAGCTACCATACGCGACCTTTGAACCCAATAGTCTCCTGGTGCATACTCTCCAGTGTCTGCATGAGCTTATTCTGGATGCTTTGGTTTCCTCCCACAATCCAAAGATGTACATGTCAGGTGTATTGGCCATGATAAATTGTTCATAGTTTTCAGGGATGCGTGGATTAGGTGCCTTAGTCGGGGTAGATGTGTAACAATAGGGTAAAGGAATGGGTCTGGGTAGTTACTCCTCGTAGGGTCGGTGTGGACATGTTGGGTCGAATGGCCTGTTTGCATACTGTATGGATTGTAATTCTAAACCCAATTTGGTATTATCGACTTAGAACCAGACAAGAGACCCCAGTTTGCTATAGACCAACCAGACCGCCTCAAACTATTTTAAGAAGGTAGCTTGGATGCCAATCTTCCCTTATTTTAAAGGTAGATGTGAAGTGGGAGTTCCAGATGTGATGCTACTAGTCAAACCACTCACCATTAAGTAAAACGCAATATATTTAAACACTCTAATGAAAATCCAGACAAAATGAAGAGGAATTTAGAATAACTTAAATATTGGAAATCTTCACCGAATAATGGATGCAGTACCTTCTACAAATGAACTGGTCCAATATACTAACATCACCTAAACACACCTCTTGATAAAAAGGAACATTCAGACATGTGTTCTTGCATACGGTTCTCCAATCCAGGAGGAAACAGCATCAAGTGAGGTTCCAGAGAGAATAGCAGCTCGGGATAATTTACTAAAACTTACAACCTTCTGGGACCCCAAGCACCTGGTGATTGTTATAGCTACAATAAAAAGAAACCTAGAAAGCCTGCTCTGTGCCAGCTGGCCAGTGTTACTACAATTTATTTTTAAAAACCCTAAAAGCCCCGTAATTTATTTACTTGAGCCGTTTTCAGTAGGCAGTTTGGGCTTTAAGATCTCTTACAAAAAAAATGATAAAATAACCTTTTATTTAAAAAAGTGACAGCATTATCAGGCAATTTAGATGCCTGGTCCTTTACTCAGTGGGCTTCCTCGTGTTACTGATCGCAAGATCACCAGAGAGGGACAGCCACAGGTACTGACCAAGTTACAAGGATGTTTCTCATAACTTCTGAAACACGCCTGACCATGGACCATCATATGGGACATACCAGGAAGTGAACAACAGCTTGACACACCCCATTTCATTATTTCTGAGCTGCACAATGCCAGCACTCGATACATTAGGGAGCCAAAACCCAAGGCCAGGGAAATATACAAAGGTACAGACAGTTAATTAACTAAAAAGATGTTGTGGAAATATGGGGAAAAAGTCAGGGTAGTGGGACTAACTGGAGAAGTGAGATCTTCGTGAGTAAAATTACAAGAATGAGAACATTCAATAAAGGCATTGCTAGATTAGCTGAAATGGTTTGTTACATCAAATTCTGAATCTGCTTCACAGAACACCACAAAAAACATTAACTGGGACAAGATGACATCCCCGTATGGAGGGTTGTGCAGATCATGCTCGCGTGTTGCTCAGTAAACTGCACTATCTGCCCAGTATGAGAGTATTGCAAACTTTACTATCATATGCTAACTATATTCACATCAGGTTCCTGCCTACAGTGGGAAGGTTTGCTCTCTCTGCTTGTGTGTGTGTTCATCAGAGAGAGAGAGAGAGAGAGAGAGTGCATGTGTGCGCGTGATTGGCGTGGTTAAATGAGAAACTCATTGTCTGAGAAAGAACGCACATGAAGAAAACAATTTTAAATACGAACAACTGGCAGGCTTTTTATTAATCAGCAGAGAGAACGAGGGAAGTTTCATGGACAGATAAGGGAAAGTGTTTGAGAATGTTAAAATAAAGGCATTGCCAGATACAGCAGCAATATACGTCAGTGTGCATGAATGACAGATGGATGGGAGTTTGGTGTGAGTTTGAATCAGATTTGTTTGGGCAGGTTTGAAGCCGGCAGCATCAGCAGCAGATTCTTGCCTTCATTAAGACTGTATTTCATATCTCAAGATTCAAACAGCAGATGGAATAAACCAGTGAGACATATTCTGGAGTGATGAGTATCTCAAGTTAGAAATGGTCAAGGAATGGTGTCAAGAATCAACTCAGTGTCAAAGGGATCTCCCACATTTGTGACGTGTCTGCTTCTGCTGCAGATATTGTCCAGGGATGGGATGGAAACATTAGAGGAAGTGGAGTTTGTAACCAGAACAGTAGACAGTGGCCTCCATGCTCTTAACAGCAAAGGCAATGATATAATGAATTGTGATTCTGCCCTGAAACAGAATAGGTCAACATAGAGACCCGGAGTAACACTGCCAGAGCAGAGAGCGAGACAGTAATTGAACACCTTCATTGATGTCAGTTAGTAGTGGTCTGTAAAGTGAATATCTGGATTGAGAGATTCCACAGGAACAATAATTTTGGCAAGACGTTTAGACTATATGAAATAACAATAATACAGTCATAACTGGTTTATAGAAAACAAAATCTGGACAGTGACACTCACCAGAAACACCAACGATAGCCAGGAAGGGATAATAGAAGTATTGAAAAATGAGAAGAGCGTAATAGATCCGCCATGATAATGGCAACAAATTAAATGCAGTAAGATACCAAACATAATCGGATAAGCTCCTGTCTAATGTTCTCAGATTCTGATCCATTGTTGGAATATTCCAGTCTAATGTTCTCAGATTCTGATCCATTGTTGGAATATTCCAGTCTAATGTTCTCAAATTCTCATCCATTGTTGGAACATTCCCGTCTAATGTTCTCAGAGTCTGATCTCTCCTCCCCAACTTTCTGGACCTGCTGATCCCCGGCAGTGCTGTCGGTGATGGTCCCTCTCATGTTGTGGGTTGACACATTGTACGGAGGTTATTTATCATTAAAAGATGGAAACTCTCCACTGGGATAATTAGAATCCATGGAGGTTGGCATTAATCACAGTCACTGAACAAACAGACTCAGTTAACCAGTTCCATACATCCCTTTTCATTTACTGGTTTTGGATGGAATAGTTGGGGGTTGCTGAGGGATGGACCATAAATTTTTCAAACGTTTTAATCTTTTTTTCCTTGTATATGAGAATATTAACAGAACACTGCAGCAGTCTATATATGTTCCACTCTGTTTATGAAAGGAGGCAGTTATAAAAAAACACAGATCGGCTGCATAAAAAGAAGACAGGTAGGCAAGTTTCTAGATACCTGAACACAATATACGGTACTTATTGACCAGTGTGAGGCTACTCATGGTTTTAATGCCCTGTTATCAAATCCTTTCATAACCTTGAGACAGAGCATTGAGACTGCTGCTCAGGAACTGGCCAAAACAATTCTGTTCCTATGGGCCTCTTACAGAGGGATAAGAGAAAGCCATTCAGCCCATATTAGTCTGTTGCTACTTGAAAAGGTGGAAAACTGGAATATTGGCACATTTTGCCAACAGAATCATTCAAAACAAAGGGATGTGTCACTTCAGCTGTATGAGGTGTTACTGAGAGGGCACCTGGAGTACATTGTGTTCTCTGCGTTACTGTAACTGAGAATGCTTGGACCACCATTAGATACAGTTTACCGGCAGTGCGTAATCCACGGGTTGCTGTGTCATTTGATGTCTCGGGTCTGTTACACAGGGACAGGAGGATGCCATGAAGTCTCTTGAGTCTATTTCAGATGGACAGGAGGAGGTCATTCAGCCTCTCCAGTCTATTACAGAGGAACAGCAGGAGGCCATTCAGCCTCTCGAACCTGTTCCAGAGGGGCAGAAAGCGATTATTTAACTTTCAAATCTGTGACACATAAATATTAGTTTCAAACTAGTTGTGGAATAGGAACGACCTGAAGTAAACATTAAAGTTCCTACTTTGAATAAGGTCAATTTTGAAAGTGTTAGGTGAGTCCTGTGAAAGGCTGATTGGGATACCCTATTCGCAGGTAAAGGGATGGTTGGAAAATGCAAGGCGTTTACATCTTGGTGTCAGAGAGTCCAGAGCTATCGCGTTCCTATTAGTGAGATGGGCAAGGCAGGTGGGTGCAGGGAGTGCTGGATGGCTAGATATATTGATGCTTTGGTCAAGATAAGGAAGGAGGCATATGTCAGGTAAACAGAGCTGAGATCAAGTGAATCCCTAGAGGGGTATAAGGGAAGTAAGTGTATAGTCAATGGGGAACTCCAGCCAGAAAAATATGGACATGAGATGGCTTTAGAAATAGGGTTAACGAGGCATTGAAGCAACTGTAACGTCCTTTAATGGCAAAATATTAACTAGGAGAGAATAGGGCACCTCACAGGTCAATAAGGCTACCTATTTGCGTAACCATAGGAGATGGAAGGTTTACTAAACAAGTATTTCTCCTCAGTATTTAATGTAGAGGAGCTTACAACAGTGAGAGAAGGAAGAAATACATAGTGATATCTTGAATAGTATCTATATTACAAGGAGATATCGGACATTTTAAAACATACAAAGGTGAACAAATCCCTGGGACCTGATCAGTTGTATCCCAGAAGTTTGTGGGAAGCTCGGAAAGAGATTGCTCAAGTCTTTTGCTGATATATCTGTATTATTGATTTACACTGGTGAGGCGTCAAAAGACTGGAGGGCTGCTAACATAGTGTCATTATTTAAGAAAGTAAGGAACATACAGCTAACTATAGATTGGTGAGCCTGACGTCAATGGTGACTAAATTGTTGGCGGTGGGGGCTGGGAGGGGGGGGGTTGATTGAAAGGATGTATATGCATTTGGAAAGACAAGGACTGAAGAGAGCTTTGTACATTGGAGATCACATCTCACTGACTGGGTGGAATTTTTTGAGGAAGTGAAGAAGATGATTGATGATGGCAGGAGAATGGATGTTATCTTTATGCAATTCAGTAAGGAAACCAAAATGTTCTACATGGTAGACTTGTTAGGAAGGTTAGACTGCCGGGAATCCTGGATAGCTTGTCATTTAGGCCCAATTTTTTCTTGAATATTGGAGACAGGGCGTGACAGTGGACATTTGTTCATTGAACTTGGAGACCTGTGACTAGTGGCGTGCCACAAAGATCAATCGTGAGTCTTTTGTTCCTTATGCAAATCATTTGGACTTGAGTAAGTGAAGTATGGTCAGTAAGTTTGTAGATAATTCCAATTTTGGTGGTAATGTCGACAGTGAAGAATAATGTCTCAGAATATAATGAGACGTTGATTAGGTGAGCTGAGGAGTGGCAGATGGAGTTTATTTTAGATAAATGTGAGGTGTTGCATTTTGGCAAGAAATATCAGAGTAAGAAATGTAGGTAGGTTCCTGTTGAAAGTCGCCAATCAAGGATAACTCCATAGAAATTATGGAATCCCTACAGTGTGGAAACAGGCTATTCGACCCATCGAGGCCACACCGACACTCTCAACAGTATCCCACTGGACAAACCCCTACCCTATCCCTCTGAGCCTGCATTTCCCATGGCTAATCCACCTCGCCCACACATCCCAGGGTACCATGCACAATTTAGGATGGTCAATCTACCCTTACCTGTATATCTTAATACTGTCAGAGGAAAACATAGTACCCGGAGTAAACTCATACAGGAATTCTCAAACACCACACAGTCAGTAATTCACGGATGGATATAAACCCAGATCGCTGTCCTGTGAGGCACCTTGTGGTGCAGGATCTCAGTTCCTTGAAAGTACCGTCACAGGTAGACAACATAGTGAAGAAGCCACTTGGTGATCTTCCCTTTATTGGTGTGTGCTTTGACTCTAAGCATTTGCATGACGTGTTGGATCTGTACAGGATATTTGGCCACTGTTGTAATATTGTCTTTAATTCTGGTCTCCCTGCTGTCGGGGAGATGTTGTCAACCTTGAAAGGATGCAGAAGAGATTTAAAAGAATGTTGCAGGTGTTGAAGGGTTACAGTTACAGGGAGAGTTTGAATAGGCTAGGGCAATTTTCAAGTATTGAGCCTGAGGGATGACTTTAAAGAGGTTTACAAAATCATGAGGATCATAGATAAGGTAAACAGTCAATGTGTTTTCACAGGATAGACGAGTCCAAATATAGATAACAAAGGTTTAAGGTGAGAGGAGAAAGATTTAAAAAGGGACGCTAAAACAACATTTTCACACAGACACTTCTGTGTGTATGGATTGAACAGCCAAAGGAGGTATTGGAGGCAGGTACAGTTACACCTTTTAAAATAGCATTTGGATGGATACACGCATGGGAAGTGTTTAGAGGGAGATGGGCCAACTGCTGGCAAGGGGGAACGAGATTAATTTAGGATATTTGGTCGGTATGGATGACCAGACCGCAGGATCTTTTTCCGTGCTGTACATCTCTGAGAGTCTATTGACTCTTGAGTGTTTAACATTGGAACAGGAGGAGGTTATTCAGCTTCTGAATTCTGTCAGTCAGCTTGTTTACTCAATTAATGATAGTCAAATACAAAAATAAATCATTCAGATTTTGATGGTGTTTTACAGAAACAGGAGAAGGGCTTTTACTCAAGAAAAGCGGGAAAGAATGTGAAGAGGCTTCAGTCCCTCAACTCCATTCCACAGAAGCAGCAGTTGAGCACAGAGCTATTGGAGCCTGTTAATCTGGAGCAGGAGGAGGACATCTACTTTCACAAAACTTGGATTAGGCGACAGTCACTCAACTGCTCGAGAGTGAGACACAGCAACAGAAGGCAGTCACTCAACTACTCGAGACTGGGACACAGGAACAGGAGGGAGTCACTCAACTGCTCGAGACTGGGACACAGCAACAAGAGACAGTCACTCAACTACTCGAGACTGGGACACAGGAACAGGAGGGAGTCATTCAACTGCTCGAGACTGGAACACAGTAACAGGAGGATGTCACTCAACTGCTCGAGACTGGAACACAGGAACAGGAGGCAGTCACTCAACTGCTCGAGACTGGAACACAGGAACAGGAGGGAGTCACTCAACTGCTCGGGATTGGGACACAGGAACAGGATGCAGTCACTCAACTGCTCGAGACTGGGACACAGGAACAGGAGGCAGTTATTCAACTGGTCGAGACTGGGACACAGGAACAGAAGGCCATCACTCAACTACTCGAGACTGGGACACAGGAACAGGAGGCAGTTATTCAACTGTTCGAGACTGGGACACAGGAACAGAAGGCCATCACTCAACCGCACAAGACTGGGACACAGGACAGTAGGGAGTCACTCAACTGCTCGAGACTGGGGCACAGGAACAGAAAGGAGTCATTCAACTGCTCGAGACTGGGACACAGCGTCCAATCACAAGAATGAAAACAAATAATAAAGGTATTGCCAGATGTTTAGCTCTCTCACATTCGCAATCCAACTCACATAACAACTCCATCCATTATATGTTCACGATGGAGCACTGTGTCGATCCGGCTAGCGTACTTCTGAATGCAACCCAGCAATGTCCAGAATGGAATTCTGTGCAGCCCACACCAATGCTCGATCTATAATCATGGGCTAAATGTCCAGCGTGGGGAGCTGTGCAGACTGCACTGGTTCATTCATATATAAGCCCAGACTGTTGCATTGTTCGGTAACACTGTGTTAGATCGCTGCCCAGTGTGGGGAAACTTGCAAACAATGCTGAAAGTGACAGGATGTGCGGCTCCCATCAATTTACAGCTCCATATCTCCACTGTGCCTTGTCAAGGGGTGCCATGATGTGAAAATCACTGCAATGGAGAGATGTAAATGGAGACAGTTCAAATAGCAATACTACTGATTAAGGCGAGTATCACACCAGTATTTAAAGTTGAAATGACTGACATAATATCCAATGAGGTTTTGTGAATGGTGCAAAGTAGTTAGAGGGGGATGGTAATGTTATAGTGGTTTCACTGTAAGCTTCCAAATCAAGAATGGGAATTAGAGGATGAAATATACAAGGAGACTGGGGAGACTTGCAGGAGCAACAGGATTGTTATAATAGATGATTTCAATTTTCCGAACATAGACTGGGAGTACCAGATGGTTAAGAACTTAGATGGAACGTGATTCGTTAAGTGTGTTCAGGAAAGTTTCCACAATCAATATATAGAATAACCTACTCGGGAAGGGACAAATTCGACCTACTGTTGGGAAATAGGGCAGGATAGGTGAAGGAGATAAAGTGGAGGAGCATTTTGAGAAAAGTGATTAGAGTTGTATTAATTTTAAAATAGTTATGGGAGGGACAAAATTGGTCCACAGATTCAACTTCTAAATTGGGGCAAGGCGTATGTTGTTGGAATTAGACAGGGGATTGCAGGGGATGATTGGAGTTGTTTGTTTCGAGGTAAAAGGATTTCGGGCAAGTGGGAGGGCTTTAAAAGTGAGAGAGCTCAAGTTCAATGTTTCCATTTTCCTGTGAGGGTGAAGGCAAAGTGAGACTGGAAGAGAGAACCCTGGATGTCAAGAGATATTGAGGCTCTGACCAGAAAAAATGGAGGCGTGGCTCAGGTTCAGGCAACTCGGATCAAGGGATTCCCTGGAGGTATACAGGGGATAGAGGAGTTTAGTGAAGAACGAAATCAGCAAGGTGAAAAGGGAGTATGGGATAGCCTTGGCTGAGAAATTTAGAGAGAATCCAAATTCAGTATAGTAAAGATAAAGAACAACTAGGGAAGAATAGGATGCTTTAAAATCCAAAATAGGCATGCATGTGTAAAACCTCAAGAGATTGGTGAATTCCTCAACTTCCCCTCTGTGTTTACCATGAAGAAAGACATGAAGACCTGTGACTTTTAGGAAGTTAGTTGTCAAATCTTGGTGCTGTCCATATCACAGTAGAGTTTCTGTTGGACATATTAGAATGCACAACGTCAGACAAATCTCTTGGTCCTGACCTGATACATCCAAGACCACTGCAAGAAGCGAGAGATAAAGCCTAAGCGCCAAGATCCCGGAAGACTGGGCGGTAGCAAACGTTGTGCCTTCTTCAAGAATGGCTGCAAAGAAAAGCCCAGGAAATATAGAGCAGTAAGCTTCACACCTGTTTTTGCTAAACCAAATGAGAAGCTTCTGAAAGATAAAATGTGCATGCATTTGGAAATACAAAGTTTGATTTGAAGCAGTCAGCTTCGTTTTGTGCGTGGCGGATCATGCCTTACGAGGTTTGTTAGAGGTTTTTGAGGAAGTGACCAGGAACTTTGACGAGGGCACAGTGGTAGAGATCTTCTATTTCGATTTCAGTAAGACCTTTCATAAGGATCCACATAGTAGGCCACTCTAGAAGATTATATCACATAGAATCCAAGGTGAACTGGCAAATTGGCGACACAATTGGCTTGAAATTATGAAGCAAACGGCTATGGTGGAGGTATACTTGTCGGACTGGAAGCCTGTGACAATTGGCATGCCTCAGCGGTCGGTCCTGGGCCCATTGCTGTTTGTTATCTATATCAATGATTTGGATCAGAGTGCACAACGCAAGTTTAGTAAGTTTGCAGATGACACTAAAATTAGAGGCATCGTTTAGAGAGAGGCACATTATTAGAAATTGCAGCAATACCTTGACCAGCTGGGAAAGTCGGCTGAGAATTAGCAAATGGAGTTTAATATAGATAAGTGTGACGTCTTGCATTTTGGAAAGTCAAATCCAGGTAGGAGTTTAAGGATGATTGAGAGGGACTTAAAGAGTGTAGTGGAACAAAACGACGTTGGAGATCAGGTGCACGGTTATCTGATATTTGGGTCACAGGTACACAGGACCATGAGGAAGGCTGTTGGCACACTGGCCTACACCAGGGCATTGAGTATAGAAGTTGGGACGTTATGTTGCAGTTGTACAGAAAGTTGGTAAGGCTGCAGTTGGAGTGTTCTGTACAGTTTTGTTCACCTTGCTCTAGAAAGGATATTAATGAACAAAAAATAATGTAGAAGGAATTTACTAGATGTTTCCTGGGCTAAAGGGTTGATTTATAGGAAGAATTTGGACAGGTTAGAACTTATTTCTTTACAGAGTAGGAAACTGAGGTGGTTCTTATGGAAGTATAGATTTTATCAAATTATAAGATGCATGCCTGGGGTGAATACTTTTTTTGCAAGGTTGGGGAATCGAAGACGAGAGGACATCCGTTCATGTTTGGAGAGGAAAAATAAAAAGGAACCTGAGGGTCATCTTTTTTACACAGCGTGTGGTACGCATATGGACTGAGCTGCCAGGGGAAGTGATTGAAGTGGGTACAATAACAACATTGAAAAGGCATTTGGACAAATACACAGATAGGACAGGATTAGATGGGTACAGAGCAAAGGCAGGGAAATGGCAGATTGGCAGATAAGGGGCAATTACAGCATGGTTTGTTGACGGAGCACGGCGGGCGTATTAGATGAGCTACTACAGAGAGAAAACATTCTCTTGCTAGAAAGAGCCACACCACTAAACCCACCAATCATGGTCTGAGTTCACCGCCCAGCTCAGTGCAGTATCTGAGGTGTGAAGAAATGCCCAGTAGTACAGGACAAATATCAATAACCTTCCCTGCTCTTTCAGGATAAGTGTCACTGTATTCTCTCTGCTCTCTAACACTCACTGTATATCTGTGATCGCACCTACCCCCGAAAAAGACTCATGGTTCCCCACTCTCATAACTGCATGCAACGCTTTCTCTCACTCTCTCTATCTCTCGCCTTTGCAAAACATCCCACACAATCATGGAATATTTTGGAGAATGCTGATTATGGAATGTTCCAGATAATGTTCCAAATAATTCCCAGTTTCAGGAAAATGGCAGTTTCCCAGTGTGTAACATATAAGAGGAAGGAGTAGAGAAGTACGTTTTTCAAATCACATAAAATTCAAACCATGCTGAGGCCATTCAGCCCTTCAAACGTGCTCTGGCATTTAATAAGGTCCCCGCTGAACTGATGGTCTTCTCAGCTCCATGTTACGGGAACTTTGAGTCATTCAACCCCCGAGGTTCCTGTCATTGGCCAAACAACACTCAGTCACTTTTACCCCATTTTTTTCAAGCGCCTGTTTGAGGGCATTTCCCATGGTTACGGCTACCTAACAATATATTCCATCATCTTTATACCTTCATGCAACTGTCAGCATGCTTCACCCAGACCAAACAAAAATCTACACTTATCTTATGGTTATAGATATCCAATCACACTTAATAATTCTGGTTATTTCACTTGACTCACCTTAATGGTATTAAAACAAAGACAGCTTCTAAACACGTCTTGTTATAAAATACAATTTCGAGCAGAGACCGTTTTTACCCTCAGCCGTCATCTTGACCATGACCTGAATTGTTCCACTTTACTTGTTATGAATGTTTCTTTTAAACTTTGTCTGATACTGTTTCTGTCTGTATAAGTCACACAGTTCTCCCATTCAGTTGGACAGACGGCTGGTTTGTGATACAGAGGGAGGCCAACAGTGCAGGCTCGGTTCCCCACATCTACAGAGGTTACCATGAAAGGGACGCTCTCTCAACCTCACCCCATCACCCGAGGTGTGGTGATCCTCAGGAGAAACCAACATGAGTGGTCTCTCTGATGAGAGTACTTTGTGACTCTATTCTATCAATGTTAGCATTTTAATTTTCAAAAATATTTTATTGAAAAAGAGATTTTTAATATTATAATAAGTCAATAACAACACAACTCAAATAACTGAAAAAATACATCCAGTTCCATGTACTTACAAAATAAGTTAAAACACTGCACAGACAGAAGAAACCCAAAACTAAACAATAAATAATGAATAAACAATACAGCTCAGCACAACAAAACGATAGCTCTCGTTCATCAAGAGCATTAACTGATACATTTATTTATGTTCATGGTTCTTCATCGCTGGATATTAGATTCATTAGTCAATAGCATCATGGTTATATAAAAACCCTTCTTGGAGTGGCCGATAACCCTGTATTGCCGTAATACAAAAAGGGCTGCAATGCCTCATATAAATCTTTGTTTTTTGGTGCACCATACCAGTGATAAACTCGAAAGGGATAATCTCCATGAAGAGCTGACGACGACCCAACAGACTATATTCCCTAACATGGAAAGTACGGAAAGTAAGAATATATTTATTTTTCCCAATGTTCATCTGTGAAAACTACCCTGGGCAGAACCAGGAAAACAGAAACTAGGTCCATCTCCAATTCAGTCCTCAATACCCACTCTATCACACCTACCACAGTGCTCAAATATAGATGAAGCCTGCAACAGGACCACAAGCAATGAGTAAGAGTGCCTATAGTCTTTCTGCATTTAGAACATGCTGAAGGTAATCCTACTTTGCATTTTGAGAGACAATCTAGGGTCAGATAGACACTGTGAAGAATTTTCAACTGCACGGAATGGGTCCTATTACAGATCAAAATCCTTTCAGCGTTTTCACAAATATCCTCCCATGTCTCCGAAGTGTTCTGAACTCTCTCTCGCAGACATCACAAAGCTGCACAGTCTTGTCTGAGGGGATATTCTCCAACTAATGATAAAGGGTACTGACAGAGAGTGTATTCTGAGCAATAGTCTACCTCTTCCCTCTATCGGATCTGAAAGAGCCTGTTAAAAGTGTGTTTTTTTAAAATCAAATATCTGATCTGGAAAAAAATACAGAAGAAGTTTCTACGAGGTAGTCCGTACGTACGAGTTATTTGATCAAATGATATCACTGTTTCTCCATCAAATAACACGTGGTGGCTCAGTGGTTAGCGCTGCTGCCTCACAGCACGAGGGTCTCGGCTTTAGTTCTGGTCTTGGGTGACTGACTGTGTGGAGTTAACATTCTCGCCGTGTCTGTGTGGGTTTCCTCCCACAGTCCAAAGATGTGCAGGTTAGATGAATTAGCCATTGATTATTTACCCATAGTGTTCAGGGATGTGTAGGTTTGGGCATTAGTCAGGGTAAATATAGGATGGTAGGGGAATGGTTCTGGGTGGGCTACTCTTCAAAAGGTCGAAGTGGACTTGCTGGACCCAAGGGCTTGTATCCACACTGTAGGGATTCCACTAATTCTAAATCACTCAAGCAAGGCACACCCCTTGCTGCCCACAGTTTAAACCTGGAATCTATTATCCCAGGATGATAACCCAGGATACCAATTATAGGGGTAAGAAACATTGTTTTGGCTTTACTGCCCCCAATTTGATGCATTGTCATTCATGTTTTAACAGTATTGATAATTATTGGGTTATGACAATACTTCTTAAATGTTGTCACTTTAGCTAAGAAAAACAGACTAATCAGGGTTCACTTTGCCTGAGAGGTTTCAATATCTCACAGTATTGATGCCGAGTCCTCAGCGTCCCAGGCAATAACATGGGATAAAAAATATCTTAATTGATAGCTTTTATCTGGGCGATCTACTCCCCACAATCAGTGGGGTTGTTGCAATCTGGTTAGCTTGATAAAAAGTCGCTTATGGTGCCAAATAAAACAGATAAACCAGCCATAAAGTCTCTTAAATATTTGTCTGGGAAACATCAAAGGAAGCATTCACAAGGGGTATAGCAAATAAGGAAAGACATTCATTTTAAGAACAGCTTTCCGTACTAGCCAGGATATTGGATTTGCCTCCCATCTTTGAAGGTCTTGTTTAATTTTGTTAAACAAATGGGCATAGTTCACGTTAAAGAAATGATCAAAGACGCATATAATGAATATATCGAAATAGGGTCCTTCCCCACCCTACTCCCCCCCCCCCCGTGATCATTTAAAAGGAAACCAGGATTTGCCCTCAACATCAGGTATTTCCCCAATATCTCCCATAGGCACGGCCTCCAACTTTGTAAAAGTAATCTTAAAGCCAGAAAAAGTGACAAGGGAATTAATGCATTGCATCACGTGAGCTACCGAAATTGCGGGATTTGACAAAAACATAAGACCATCTGCATACAACATAATCTTATGTGACTTCTATCCACTTCTGGGGCAGGTATGTTGGGATAATATTCCTAATTGCGCAGGATGCCACCGAATCTAGGATTGTTGCAGGGATGGGGAAGAGATCAACCCTCGAGTGCAATTTCTGCGGGTTAAAGAAGAAAATAAAATCCCTACTTGTGAGGCAGATTTGCCTCCAGACATCCACCAGCTCTAGTTCTGCACACAAATCCACTAATTGCTTACATTATAACGAGGATGTTGGGGGACCTTTGGATATTCTGTCCACAGTAGGGCCATAAGACAGTTGCAATTTCCTTCTACAATAATGTGCCACGATGCCAGATAACTTAATTTGGGAAAGGCATCTTCCAGGAGCTTGAGAGGGTGCACCGGGTGGCAATAAACATGCAAATTAATTCCCATAGTTCAAGGCTTTGAGGAGTACGATCCTTTCATGGGTTTTTAATATAATCTAGTAATTTAAATGGAATATTCTTCCTATCCATTATGATTTTCCCCCACTCTTAGTATTAAAACATGAGAAATAAACCGGATCAAACCCTCCCTGCTGTAACGTCAAACGTTCCTTGTAATCAAGGTGCATCTCCTGCAATAGGACAACATTCACTCTCTCTTTTGTAAGACGATAAAGCACATTTTCCCTCTTGAATGTCAGATGGCTCCCCTTAATGTTCCAGGTACACCGTTTAAGCATATCATTATCCACAACATACTGTAGCAACATTTGAACAAGAGAGAATTTCATATCAAATTACACATCGCTAAGCATTGATGACAAAAGACTCATTGAGCTTAAATCTGTACAAACTAAAACTACTGCAACTAACAAGCTCTCAAAACTTTCCAAAGCCAAAAACATTAAAAAAAGAAACAAAATCCAATGTACCAATGACACTTGATAGAGTTTTCTCAACTGCCACCCCCCCACCCCGCCCAATGGGGACGCTTACATGTCACAAAACTTTATCTTCTGCCCGCTTCCAATATGGCATCCAGGGCAATTAATAACAATTAATAGATGGGCACTTAGTCATCACAACCACATTTGTAACTCGCTCCAACTTGAGCCACACCCCAGACACAAGAAAAGAAAGAGGAAAGAGAAAAAGTGTAGTAATAGTATGAAGAAGTTAAAAGTGAGTATTCTACCAATCCCCGACTATAATTTAACACTGGTTCATATTAGAAAAATCCAACAAAATTTCTTTAAGAGAGAAACATGATTATCTCAACATCCTGCTTACTTTAAAATGTCCACAAAGTTTTTGCTTTCTCTGGAGAGTCAGACAAGTTCATTGATCCATTCAAAGCAATACGAAGCTCCGTTGGGTACCATAAAGAATACTGAAACCTGAGTTCCATTACTCTTCTCTTGACGTCATCACAATATTTTCTTTTCTGAATCACCGCCACTGAAAAGCCCTGAAACACAATAATCCTGAAGCTCTCATGAATTAAAGCCATCCGAATATACATTGAGCTTCCATCATCATTCCATCAGGTTTGAATGATATTCCTGGATGTTCTGGAGCCGTGTCATTTGGTACTACTGTACATTTTCCACAAATCGTACATTCGGGCCAATCCCCGATAATCCTCGACTCCATTGTTATTTATGAACCTTCTGTCTGTGCGTCAAAAATATTCAATATCTTTGCCTTCAATGATTTGTGTGGAAGAGAGTTACTAAGACCCACAACACTGAGAAAACAAAAATAAAACACAAGCTCTGAGTGTGAGATTAATTTATCTTTGTCTCCTTATCTGAGGAAGGATATGATCATATTGGAAGCAGTTCGGAGATGTTTCACTTCACGTATTCCAGGAATGAGTACCTGATATTACGAAGGGTTTAACAGGTCACTCTTGGAAACACAGGTGATCTTATTGAAACATACAAGACCGAGAGGAGAGTGGATCAAATAGATACCTACTGGGTATAGTCCAAATTTATAGTCATTTTTAAAGAATATCTTCAGTGTGGAAGCAGCATATCCCATCCATTAAGTCCACACTGACCCTCCAAACAGCATTCCCCCCAGAATTGCCTGCCCTTCACTATCCATGTAACTCTGCATTTCCCATGACTAACCTACCCATCCTTGGACACTATGGGAAATGTATCATGGCCAATCCACTGTAAGTTGCATATCTTTGGACTGTGGGGGGAAATTGGAGCATTGTGAGGAAACCCCACACAGAGCGTCGTCCGAGTTTGGAATTGAACCCAGCTCCATGGTGATGGGATGTAGCAGTGCTAATCACAGATCCACCATGCACACTAGTTCTATTAGTTAATTGTGGCTGACTAAAGAAATCTGCCTGACTTGCTCCTGTCACTGAACCTGACCCAGTCTGAGACCTTTATCATTGGCCATATCACCAACCTGGTCACATTTAAAATTTGTTGGGAGCAGTGGAGGAGTGGGACTAGATAAAGAAACAGTGACACCCTCCAACCTCAGTCAGAGCAGGAATTAGGAGAAATTCACCAAGTCGGATTTCATTCAAGCGGGAATTCTCTTTCCCAGAAGTTTGGGATGGCTGAATCTTTATATTATATTGAGCTTGGTTTCACCTGATTGCCCATAGACAGGTGAATCAGGGATAATGGCGCATGGAGAGAGAAGTGTAGTTGGGACCACAATGAGATGATCTTATTTACTAGTGGAGTAGTGTCCAAGGGCCGATTGGCTCGCTCATATCCCTCAGCCCTGTGTTCTGATGTTCCATCCAGCCCTTCGGACCTGATACAGAGGGGAAGATCGAGGCCACTCCGATGGTGAGGTGTTGTTATGGAAATGTACTTGGAAAATCCAGGCTGAGTCAGGAACCGACCCCCACCCCCAATCCCTCTTTCCAGGCTTCCCCTCTCTGTAACTTCGGCTCCAGATGTTGGTCATGTTACAGGCCCAGATTCGCTGGGAATACATCCCCATACCGCACCCGGGGTTAACTCAAACACATCATCTGCTCTCCCTGACTGCAACATTGTACAACACAACTTCCAGGAAAAGACCCATTTACTTTCCAAAAGCATAACATGTGAAATTAATAAATAGGAACAAGAGTAGGCCATTCGGCCCATCAGGCTATCCCTGTCATTTAATAAGAACATGGCTGATCTACTCCAGGGCTCACCTCCACTTTCTTACCGACTCCTTGTATCCCTCCACACCTCTCTGGGTCAGGGAATTCCCGACATTCACTACCTTCGGAGAGAAGACATCACTTGGCATCTCAGATTGAAATCGATACTCCTTATTCGGTACCTATATCCTGAAGTGCGACAATCTGCCCAGGAATGGAAACAACTTCTCAATATCTGCCTTCTCAAGCCCTTTCTGTGTCTTGTATATTTCAGCAGTATCTCTCCTCATTCATTTAACCCCCAATGAATAATCACCTCACCATTATAGAGGTTCTCAATAACTCAACCTTTTTATTCCAGGAAGCCGCCTAATGTCCCAACTAACTATTGCTGCATCAGCAAGTAACTATTGCTGCATCAACATGCTGACGTTATGTTTCATACACAGGAACCCTCCAATCCCTCTGTACTGCTCCTTGAATGGGAGTCCTCTCCGTTAAAAAAAAACAGCCTGCCTTTTGATTCTCAGTTTCATCGACAAACTCGGCTGTATATTGCACACAACGCCTTCTTTCAGACTGTCAGTATAGATTGTCAATAACTGATGCCATCGGATTCATAGCTGTGGTACTCCAGCAGATAAACATTTATCATAAAGATCCACTCATCCTGACTCTCCCATTTCGATGTGTTAACCAATCACCATCACATGTTAATACCTCATCCGTCATCATACGATCTTCTGGCTTGAGTAAGATCTTTTATTTGATCATACCCTGCGGAAAAGTTTTGGAAAGCCTCTTGTCTATCAGATATCCCCCAGATCAAATCCGCTTGTTACATTTTCAGGCATCTCGAAAAAAAACTTTGCATGATCTTACAGGGCAAAATATAACTTCCCTTTCACCAAACCACACTGACTCTGCGTGAAGCTTTCCTCAATGTCCATGCTGGCCAGGTTTTCCAAACTATACTAGCCCCATCTGCTTTCGTTTGGCCCATATGCCTCTAAATGTTTCCCATTCATATGTTTGTCCAAATGAGTTTCAAATGTTGGAGCTGTACATGGATTTACCACTCTTCCTCTGGCAGCTTATTCCATTTCCACACAACCCTCTGTGTAAAGTCATTGCGCCTGAGCCCCTTGTAAATGTTCCCCCTTTCAAATTAAACCTATGCCTTCCATGGCCGAACTCTCCCATCCTGTGGAAAAACCCTTGGATATTCACCCGATCCATACCTCTCATGATTTCATAAACTTATGGAATGTCAGCCCCACAACTTTCTACACTCCATCTGATACTAACTTCAAGAACATACATTTAAAGATAAGTACTGCAAATTTGAAACTATATTAAACATGACAGTAAAATAATACTCAGCCCAAACTTCATCCTGTTATTTGTCTTTCTCCATATTACAATACTGAGGCAACATGAAACACTTACGAGTGCCAATAAGACGTCAAGCACCTGCATTTATTTGTCTAAAGGGGGTGATGATCTCGACAATGAAAACGTATCTATGGCAGATCTATATAATACCATATAGTCAAAATGCCCCCTCCTGGTCTCCCTATGGCCTTGTGTGCTTGTGTCTTCCTTATCTTGCACTCAATAGAGAGAACCCCTTTTCCCCCAGTTACATCTTAATTTAAACCCGTTTTACATACTCTTATCTTTTGTAACACCCATTTTTCCCTGTCACCCATTCCCCATCTCTGGCTATGGATTAAAACCACATTTTCCAATCATTTTCAATTCTGAAGAAGTGTCACACTAGACTCGAAACACTAATTCTGTTTCTCTGTCTCTGCAGATGCTGACAGACCTGCTGAGTTTATCCAGAAATGAATAGGGGCACAGAAAAAAATTTCAATTAAACAAATAACGATCGATACTGTAAATAAAAATACCAAAAATTGCTGGAGAGACAGGAAGCTTTGTCGAAGGTTCAATGGACCTGCAAGTTTATATCTGCATTCACACCAGAAAATGCTGCAACATCTTCAGCAATTTTTTCAGCGATTTCTGTTTTTGAACAATTTCCAACGACATATGTAAAAGATGCCCAAATATTCTGTCCAACATGGAGCGCCGTACACTGGGAACTGAACAATAACGCATGGTGACAAGTTCCTTGACTCTGAAACTGCACAATGCTGGCATCACTGACACTGCAGAGCTCTGAATCATGGTCAGGGAGAAAAACAGAGGGAAACACATTCACTTCAAATACAGAAGATGGCATTACTGAAGGGAAAAGATTCAGATTACTACCTTAAATTGATTGAGTGATAGTAACAAATTGGAGGCCTGACACCAAGGAAAGAATTTCAACAGAATGAGAATATGAAAATGAAAGGGTTGACGCATCAGAAACCAGAGTAGGTCAGTGAATACAGTTCTGTTGGGTGAATGGGTCTCGGTGTGAACTGGGGGACAGTCAGTGGAATTGAATTGTAGATATTGCAGCTTAAACTGGGTTATCATCTGATGCTGTAGGTCACAGCAGAAGCATAAACAGAATTGTATTCAATGACAATCTGTAACCTTCCACTCAGGGTAATCTCTCAGTCCACTATGAACATCACGCAGATCTATGGTTCAGTGATAAGTGTTGGTGAACATGTCAGGGTCAGTACCATCTGATGACAACCCATTAAAGCTACCGCAGTTGACTGGTTACATTCGAATCAGCAGAACTAACATCTGGTACAGAGGCAGAAATGATCCCACGACTAGCAAACCTGATCAAAGCTCTGTCATCCTGCCAAATCCAAGCATAAATGTCGATGGACCATTAAACAATTTACTGGAGGAGAGGACTGCACAAATATCCCCATCCAAATAATCGAACAGTCCTGTGCATCAGTCGAAAAGTCAAGTATGTGGTGGCTGCACTATCCTCAGCCAGACATGTTGAGTGGATGATCCACTTCACCCTATCATGATGCTCACAGAATCACAGATGAAAGTCTTCAACCAATTCGATTCGCTGCAGATGACATGAAGAAACAGCTGAACACAGTAGATACGACAAAGGCAATGGGCCCTGACCCAATTCCTGCAATAGGACTGAAGACTTGTGCTGCACAACAAGCCGTGTCCCTGCGGAAGCTGTTTCATTCCAGTTCCAACTCTCACATCTCCCTGACAATGTGAAAAATTACTCAGCTATGACCAGTTCCCTAAGAGGGGAATAAATACAATCTGACCAATTAGCATCTCATCAGTCCCATCACGACAGTCAAGGTTGTGGGAGTTTTTTTTTGAACAGAGTTATCAAGCAGCACATTAATCACCAGCTTAGTGTAGTTTCCGATAGGTCCCCATGTGGAGATAGTGCTGTAGTGGAATTGTAATTGGATTACGAATACAGACCAGGCTAATGCTTGGCAACTGGTGGAATAATAAAAACAATTATTAACATATCGAGATCTAAAATCTGGTGTCCGTAACAGTGATCTTGTGTCCAATGTTGGTTGTAAACATCTATCTCCTTATCCAATGTACTTTGAGGAAGTGAAACTCCCGTGCTTTCCTTGTCTGGCCTAAAAGTGACGCCAGACATACAAACATGTGATAAATTCTTCAATGGTCTCTGAAACAGCCAAACAAGAAACTCAATTGTATCAAATGCTCCGAGTTCTTAAAGGATATATCCGGAGAGAACACCCGGCCCCAACCTTGGTGTCGGAAAAGGGAACGGGAAACATAGTCCTGTTGACCATGCAGAGACTTCCTTCCTAACATCTGACCATTTGTGACATTTGCAGAGTTTTTCCACAGGTTGCACAGGATCATCGGGAAATGAGTACGTCACACAACACATTGAGCTATCCCTGTGCTAGTTAATGGCCTAACATCTCCTTCATGCAGTTTTATACATACAATATTCATATGCCTTAAAATGTTTAAACATTGTGAAATATAAAATGAGAACTGCTGTAGTTCCTTCAGTCCATCAATTTTGCTCCTCCATTCAATATACAGGCAGTTCTCTGATAACGCGTGTTGATTAAATACAATTTGGCCGCACTGTGATACATGAACCTTTATCCATGAGGTGAACTCTCATTCACTGTGACGCAATTCCTTGCCGGGAACAAGCTGAACAGCAAAATCCAGCCTCAGGATCCTCTATCTGCAAAATATACAATCAATGTGTTCAGGTAAAACAGGAATACAATCCGCTCTGGAAGCCTTGAAACTGAGCCTGAAACCGGGAATTGTAGTCTACATTTAGAAAGAACTTTATTTCAAACTGTGGGAGAATCTTGTGGAGAACTGGAATTTCCCCATCGGTATCACGTGTTCAGTCAGCCCCACGCACTTTCTGGAGAAGAGTGTGGTGTATGGTACACTGCTGTGGTCAGTGACTGTAGTTTGAAAATGTTACATTTAGAGGACAATTTTATTACAATATGTGATTTAAAGATGTATTTTAGACTGTGCTAGTGTATGTACTAGACTAAAGTTAATTTTTGGCTTGACTGTTATTTTTGGGGGTTCGTCCATTACCCTTTTTTCCCATAGACCCCATTATTAATACTGCACGATTTTCTACAACACTGTGTTGCAAAGGAACACAGCTGCTGCGCCATTGGAGAACAACCTGGATTGATAGCTGATCTATCTTCACACGATACTCCTGCTCTCTCCCTATCCCTATAATTTCCAGAAATCCTTATTTATATTCAGCGCCTTGGTTTCCACAGCCTGATCTGGGAAAGAGTACCCCTGGTTCGCCGGTCTCTGAGTGCCGACATTTATTCTCATCTCAATGCAAAGTGGCCTCTCTGTACCTAATACTGTGGCCCCTTGTTTTAAACGTCCACGACAGGGAATTGCCATCCCTGCTTGCAATCTGTCTCGCCCTGTCAGAGTTTTATATATTTCACTTTGATCACCACTCATTTTCCTAAACGGCATGGAATACAAGCCCAGTCGCCCCAAACTCTGCTCCCACAACAAGCCTGTCATCCCAGAGATCAGTCTGGCCATCCTTCACTGCTCTCCCTCAATGTCAGGTTTGTCCTTTATTGGATAAGGTGATCAAACCTGCACACAATACTGTACAATGTTCGAGATGGGGTCTCACTGTACAGCTGCAGTAAGATATTCTTACTCCTATACTCAATTCTCCTGAAATGAAGGTGAAAACACCATTTATCTTCCTACCTGCTTTCAGCTCCTGAAATATTGCTTTCAGTGACTGGTGTACAGGGAGATCCAGATTCATTTCAATATCATAGTTCCCCACTTGCTGGGTCTATATACACTGGTCAGCGTGCCAATGCCATTCCCAGTATTGACTTCCGGCTTCAGAACTCATTGCCATATATGTACCGAGAGGGCTGCGCAGAAATAAACAAAAATGCAGCTTAAGTTCCTTTATTGAGCAACATTTTTCAACCACGCCCTTTCCAAATGGGAGCCTGCCGTTTTATTGTTCCCATCAATGTGCACAGCGTCTCATCTCTCCCGATGGTCTCCATCTGCCACGTATTTTCCCAGTAATTTCACTTGTCTCAGTCACTTTGGAGCTTTTTTACATCCCCCTCATCCACCCACGTTCAGTGCTGTCAGCAGAGTCGGGAATATTGCATTTGAGGCCCTCAACCAAAGATATGATATGTATTGGGAATAATTGGGGTCCAAGCCACGATCCTTGCTATTTCCTACTAGCCTTCCATTTTAAAAAAAAATTGTTTTATTCCTACTCAGTGTTGCCTGCTAGCTCTCCCATTCTAAATCCATGACCATATATTATCCTCAGTCCCACAGGATTCCATTTCGCACAATAGGTTTGGGCTTTATCAAAATTCTTTTGAAATTCCACTTGAAGTGCATTGATAGCTTCTCCATAATTTTGATAAATGCCACTTATTTCAAATATAATTCCCCTTTCGTAAATCTCTGTTGACTTTTGTCTATGCCCATTAATGTCGGTCCAATACTTTGTCTAAACTGTCTAGTTGCTAACTTGATTATATTCCCTTTTTCTCACCAGACTAAAGATCCATAGTATTGCTAGGAATTTTTCTTTTTTGTTTTGCATTCCCCTGTGGAGGCATAACTGAAGTGTTTGGTCCACAGTTCTGCTATTTCCCGGTCCTGCAAATTTCTTTCTCTTAATTTTGCCATTAGCATATTGTCATAAAATATTACAAGTTCTGTCTTATCAACTTTGTTAATATATTCTTCAGAAACCTATCAATTCCTATCTTAAGGTACTCAGTGATTGGCCTTCCACAACCATACAATCACAGAAGCAAAGACTGCGTACTATCAGAAATACAGCACGGTCTACACTAGACCCACTTTCTGACACAATACCTGTAGCTGTAAATCTTAAGGCATTTCAAGTGCACTACCATGTATTATCTAATGGTTTTGAGATTACCATGACAACTCCCCACTCAAGAATTGTATTTCAGACACCAACAGACTGGGTGAAAAGCAATCCTCAAATCCTCACTGAACCGCAAACCCTTCACTTTAAAGGTGTGGCCATTTGACTAAAAGGAATAACAGCTGTCCATACACCCTGTAATCCTATGCTTCTGAATCACGCACCCCCCCCACCCCCCCAGCCTCCTCTCCTCCAATCTAAACAACCAAAACTTATCCAGCTTCTCTCCATAGCTGATATGCTCCATCCCAGGGAACATCCTGGTGAATCTCCTCTGCACCCCCTCCTGTGCACTCACATCCTTCCTGTAATGTGGTTTCCAGAACTACATTTTGTATTCCATCTTGGCCTCACCAAAGATCTGCATAGCTCTTATAGTCTGTGGCTCAATGAAGCAATGTTATGTTTACAGCCCCCGATGCTTTCCCAAATTGTGTATTAACCTGTCCATCACATTCAGGGATGTGAGTAGAAGCACCCTCTGACCTTCCTAGTGTGCTGCCATTCATTGAGTCCTCCCCTGTCTGGTTCCTTCTTCCAAAGTGTATCACCTCATATTTAACAGGGTTGAATTCCACCTGCCATTGAATTCCCAACTGACCATTCCACCTGTAGATTCCCGTAACTTAGCGCCTTCCTCCTCACTGCCAACTCACCAGCCAATCTGCGTATCAAACACAAACATACTGATCACACTCCCCACCTCTCGTCCATATTCACAGCTACATCATTTACGAGTATCATAAATATTTAAGTTGAAAATCACACAACATCAGGTTAGAGTCCAACATGTTTGTTCGGAGGCACTACCTTTCGAACCGCTACTTCTTCATCAGGTGATTGTGCGCTTTGATGAAGAAGCAGCGCTTCGAAACCTAGTGCCGCCGAATAAACCTGTTGGACTATAATCTGGTGTTATGCGAGTTTTAGGATTGTCCACCTAGTCCAACACCAGCACCTCCGAATCACAAACAATCACGGACACAGCACTGAACCCTGTGGTATACCATTGGATACTGGTCTCAGTTCACACAAGCAGCCGACTACCACCACCTTCTGTGTCCTACGACTAAACTTCATTTGGATGCAATTTGGCAAGTCATTAATGAGTCCGACCTGTTCCCTGGTTATTCTGATTCTGCTGGACACACTTGTGGAATATCTGGAAATTCACCCTAACTTGCGCTGCCAGCAGGTTTCCATGCCCCGTGTGAGTGAGTCCCCTACGTGTGCAGAATTTCCTCCTTATTGCAGCCTTAATTGGTTTGTCCTTTACCCTGCCATTATTTCCCTTGAATGTGGATTAGACAGCCGGAGAAACAACCTTTTAATTTCCAACTTGTCACATGTTTTGTGACTTTTATATATTTCACAGTGACCAATCTCTCATTGTTTGAAACACTAGAGAACACAGACCGAGTTTCCTCATCAGGCAATCTCACCATCTGTGGGATTAATCTGGAAAATGTCCATTGAACTTCCTCTGTCGTCAGTATATTCTTTCTCAGATTTGGTCACCAAAAATGTACTCAATGTTCCAGGCATAGTACTCACCAATACGCCATTAAACTGCCTCAACATGTCTTTACATCTGTATTCTGAATCCCTTAAAGCAAAGCAATCCAAACTTTAACTTACCACTTGCATATATTCCTCCAAATAACTTTCACATTCATTGCATTTACGAACTCATTGTGTGAGTTCTTATAGAAAGCCTTCTAATAATGTAAAATATGCCAATTGTACTGGTTCCCCATTATCTATGCTGTAAGAATCAACTTCAAACAATTCCAAAGCTTGTCAAGTATGATTTCCCTTTCAGAAATGCGTACTGATTCTCGCCAATGTTACTCTTAACTTCTAAATAACGAATGTCACATCCTATATAATACATTCCAACAGTTTCCCCACAAATGTCGAGTTAATTGGTTTGCAGTTCTCCACACTATCTCTTCTTCCCTTTGCAGATGCTTGAATCACTACCGTTCATCTATAGTGCTTGGTTCAAGTTTACTGATGTCCATTTATCTTCAACGGCTTCCAGACTATGCACAATTCAGTGAGAAATAGAACACAGTCATTGACAGTGCAACTAATACTTCTATTAGTGGTTTATTTCTGAAGATTTTGGTATGAAGTACATCTGGCTTGTCAAAGTTAGCAATGCTTAATCCAGCTGCATGTTCAAGTAATGCCTTGTTACTGATATAAATTGACTTTATATCTTTCGATCCACAAGTCCTATATGAAGATGTCGTATTTCTGGGTGATTTTCTGGATCTTCCTCCATGAAGACAGATGCAAGTTAACTGGTTATTTACTTGGCCATTTCCCTGTTATCCATAATAAGCTCGTCTCTCCTGATTGCAGATTTCCACGTTTGACTATGCTTTTCTCTTTCCTTTGAAATATACATCATAGATTTATGCAGTCTTTATGTTCCTATTTGTTTGTGTGCATGTTCGCTTTTTGATTACCTGACCCGTTTCTTGGCCCTCCTTTTCTGGATCGCAGATTTCTGAGAATTCTCAGGATTCCACAATGTCTGGAATTCTTCTGAAGTCACTTCATGTGCTTAAAATAATCTTTAATTTATTATGCTAATCATTGTTAACTCATTTTCTCACTCCTGGGTGTTCTACCCGAAATAAATAAACATATTTTTCCGACGTTGTAGTATTTCTATAAATCTCCTGGTCCTGACCATATATATTCAGGAACACTGCAGGACAGGAAAGACATAGCGGGGGCCCTGGTTGGTACATTTGCATCATTGGTAGCCAACGGGTGATGTCCTGGAGGACTGGAGGGTAGTGAATGCTGTGCCGTTATCCAAGAAGGGCTACAAAGATATACCGGGGAACTATAGACCAGTAAACCTAAAATCTGTAGCACGTAAGTTACTTGAGAAGATTCTGAGGGAGAAGATATACATGCATTTGGAAAGACAGGGCCATGCGAATGAGGGATTATGGCTCACAAGTTTGTTAGACGGCTTTGATAATATGACCAGTAACTTTGACAAGGGCATGTTTGTATATTTAGTCTATATGGATTTCAGTGAGGCCTTCAATCAGGTTCTACATGGTACGCTCATCTGGAAGTTTAGATCGCATGGAATTGAGGGGAAGCTGGCAAATTAGGTCCAAAATTGGCTTGATGATAGGAAGAAGAGGGTAATCGTGGAAGGATGCTTGTCGGACTGGAGGCCTGTGATTAATGGAATGCCTCAGGGGTCGGTGCTGGGACTATATATATATATATATATATAAACACACACATATATACACACACACGCATATGTATGATTTAGCTGAGCATGTACAGGCATGATTTTTAAGTTTCAAGGTGACACTAAAATAGGTGGAATCGTGAACAGTGAGGAAGGTTATCAGAAATTTCAGAAATTACAGCAGTACATTGATTAGGTGAGGAAGTGGGCCGAGAAATGGCAAATGGAGTTTAATTCAGATAAGTGTAAGTTCTTGCATTTTAGAAAGTCAAATCAAGGCAGGAGTTTCATGGTGAATGGCAGGGTCTTAAAGAGTGCAGTGGAACAGAGTGACACTGGAATTCAGGTTCACAGTTCACGGTAAGTGGAGTCCCAGGTAGACAAGGCACTGAAAAAGGCATTTGACTCACTGGCCTTCATCAGTTAGAGAACTGAATATCGAAATTAGGGAGTTATGTTGTAGTTATACAAGATGTTGGCGAGTCCATACTTGTCACGTCATGTTCAGTTTTGTTCACTTTGCTCTAGGAAGGATGTTATTAAACTGGAAAGAGTGCAGAAGAAGTTTACAAGGATTTTGCCAAGACTCAATGGTCTGAGTTATAGTGAGAGGTTGAACAAGCTTGGAGTTTTCACTTTAGAATGTATGAGGCTGAAGGGGATCTGACAGTAGTGTAAAATATTATGGGAGGCAGTGATAGAGTGAATGCACTCAGTTTTTTTTCCCCAGGATTGGGCAACCACGGACTAGAGGGCATCAAGTTAAGGTCAGAGAGGAAAGGGTAAAATGGAGCCTGAGGGGCAATTTCTTTTACACACAGAGTGGTATGCATATGGGACGAGCTACCAGCAGAAGTGGTTAAGGCGGGTACATTCACAAAATTTGATAAAACATTTGGACAAGCACACAGGTAGGAAAGGATTAGAAGGAAACAGGGAAATATTTTGTTCGGAATGCACAAGTTTGGGCCGAATGGCCTGTCTCCGTGCTGTAAGACTCTATGAGTCTAACAACCATTGTTCTCCTGCTGAATTTTATATTGTACTTCCCCAATTCACTGGAGCGAACTTGACACTCTAGCCTCTGGACTTCCATGATGTTCCAGAATGCTCAACCATTCCATATTGAATGCAGACGCCGTGTAAAATACAACATATTAATGTCACTATTCCTCCAAAGCTGCTTCAGAGCAAGGTTAGTAATTAGTCCTTCCGACCACACAATAAACAATAGGTGCAGGAGTAGGCCATTCTGGCCTTCGAGCCTGCACCACCATTCAATATAATCATGGCTGATCATCCTTGATCAGTATCACACAGCACCAAATCCGAAATAATCTACCTCTAGTTTGGTTCACAACATACCCTTCAACCTACCTGATATACGCTTATGGAATTTATTTTTCACAACATTAGCTGTCACTTAGTTTACTCAGTTTCGATTCAACTTGACACCATCTATTATTACTGCAGAACCCACGAGTATTTGTTACTGATTCACAGGATGGGGGCTTCATTGGATAACCAGTATTTGCTGGTCATGTCAGACGGCAGTTAAGAATTAACAGTGTTGTCTTGGACCTGGAGTGACGTGCAGGCCAGACCAGGTAAGAACAGCCAGTTTCCTTCACTAAAGGACATTAGTGAACCAGATGAGTTTTTCCAAAAATCAACAATGGATTTCTGATCATCATAAACTCTCGATACCAGATACTTATTGAATTCAAATTCCACAATCTGCCATGGCAGGATTTGAATCCATGTCCCCAGAACATTACATGGGTCTCTAGGTTAAGAGCCGAGCGATAATATCAGTATGTCATAGCTTCCCTTTGCATATAGTTGCATATCTAATTTCCAGAGCATATGATGCAAAACATTTGCGCGACAGTTTTGGTTCAGATATATAACACAACAAGTTTGTTTCTCTTTGCTATTTGTAAGATCCACCCAAACTGATTCTGTGGAATCTGATGGACAGACCCTCTGTCGTTACTAGCGATAGACTTGGATAAGGCATTCGGGGAGGCTCACCTCGATGCTGAGATGATCTGAAGACATGTCCAGCAATACAGGACAAGCATCAACATCCATTTCGCTCTGTCAGAATAAGTGTCACCGAAAATTCTCACTGCTCCCTCACACTCACTGTATATCTGTTACAGCACCTACCCTCAACCAAGGCTCACGCTCTACCTCCAAATAAGGCTCAAGCGCGACCATTCCCTCTGTTGAATTCAGTACCTTCCTCCCCCACATTCTCTGTCCCTGATGCAATAGCCCCGCACACTAATAGCATTACATTCATACAACACTATGGACAAACGCCCTCCGGCCACCTCATCATGTCACACCTCACCTGGGAGAAAATGATGCTTGCAGATGCTGTAGATCAGAGCTCAAAATGTGTTGCTGGAAAAGCGCAGCAGGTCAGGCAGCATCCAAGGAACAGGAGAGTCGACGCTTCGGGCATAAGCCTCACCTACCCCAGCACTAACAGCAGGCACATCCACTCCCACCCTCACTCATTCTCTCCCTTTCTCCCATTCCAGGAGAAACAGCCTGGAATAGGACAGAAAGGGCTAAGCCGAGTCGTGGAGTGCCGGATATCCGTTCCCTCATCCCCCTACCATGATATGTGGGGAGGATCCTGGAGAGAGCCGGAGAGGACCAGGAGGCCTTGTGTGGAGATTGTGAAACATCCACGTCCCACCAACCGAGTAAGGAGCAATATTCTGTTAAGAACAATTCTCAGTTCAAACCTACTGTCAGTTCCAAACTCATCTCTCTCACTCGCAGAAGAACAGATATCCCATTGCACAGAGATGCAGGCATTGAATTACACAGAAGTATTGGTAAATACCCCAATATACTAGCATGCACAATGCATACAAGGAGATAAGCATGCACACACATAGAAGCACACAAAGACATATATCGTCACACACAAATAGACACAAACACAGATAGAAACACACGGGCTGATACACAGACAGACATAGTCACGCAAATACAAAACAATAACAAGCACATGGACACACACACACACACACATATAAATGCACATTAAGTCACAAATAAACACTTTTTTTTATTTATAAGGAGATCAAAGATTCTAGGGAGAAGGTAGGAGACTGATGTTGTGGAACATATTAGAAAAGACTGAATGGTATTTCAGACTCGATAGGGCTAATTCTGCTCCTTTTTTAATGCTCTTCCTGAGACAGCAGCAGCATTATGTTTGATTGGAAAGAGTCAGTGGTAATGTGGGAAAAGATTGGAGGGCAGAATGGTTAATGTCGATTCCTAGTTATTGTAACACTATATTAGAAATGGGGCAGTGATTTGACATGAGGTTAACACAGTTTTTAAAAAATGTGTCCCACAGTGGAAGAAGGATGTCCCTTTCCCTTCACTGTTGTGCTGTCAGTGGTGTCCCCATCCTCAGGGAGCAGTGAAGACTCGGTTAATTAGGGTATTTTAGTTTGAGCTTGACTGATCTTTGCTGGACAGGAGAGTCAATGTTTATTGGGAACAGACAGGAGACGGATGGTCAGACACACTCGGATCAGCCATGAGCATTCTGAATGGTGTCATCAAATGGCCAACTGCTGCCCCTTTCCAATGTGTTGTTCCATCAATCCATCCTCCCGACTGTTACAGGAATATACTGCTGCCCCTACTCCATGTGTTGTTCCCTCAATCCATGCTCCCGGCCGTTAAAAGATATACTGCTGTCCCTACCCCGTGGGTTGTTCCCTCAATCCACCTCTCAACGCGATTACAGGGTAGACGACCATCCCATTCAGCCAGACTGTATCGCTACAATGAGACGGGAGGAGAACATTCTATCCCTACAAAGAATTACACAGGAATATAGGATGAAGTAATTCAGCTCGTTGAGTACATTACACAGCCCAGAACGAGGCCATTCAACCCGCCTGAATTGCTGCACAGGAACAGGGATGCTGTCACTAACAGGAAATAGTAGAGATATATGATTTTTTAAACAAAACTGTAACTAGTTTTGACTCAGAGATCACTGTAGGGTCATCAATGATCAATAATCTATGTAAAATATCTGGATGAAGGGACTGAATGGATCAAAGCTGAACTACCTTGTGCACCAAAATGATCATTCAATAGATCTTCAAATGGAGGTAGTGAATCTGCATTATGATGTAGACAAGGAAGGTTAGTGAGGATACCCTCAGCAGAAACAATATAATGTGAGTTGTCTATTGCAGTCAGGAACAATTTAAATGGAGAGAGATTGCAGAACTCTGTGGTGCAGATGTTTTTCATATTCCTGGTACTTGAATCATATTAAGTCTATCTGCAGATGCAGCAAGCGATTCGGAAGGCAAGTGGAATGATGCTGTTTGTGGCAACGGGTATTTGGTTTAATTAGCAATATTTCACTGTATCTGTACAGGGCATTTCTGAGACCACATCAGGTACACTGGGGGCAGTTTTCATCCTCTAAACTAAAAATAAAACCGGATACAATTCCTTTCAAAGATGTTCAAAGATGCTTCCTTTTACTCATTCCTGAAATGAAGGCCTTTTGTTATCGGGAATTATCTGTTTGGATCTTAGATGAGAAATCTTATTGAACCACGATTTTCAGAGAAGTCTTTCAGCTGGATACATATTTTCTCTTGGTTAAGAAGACGAAAGCTAGATATTTTTTTTGAATGAGATGCATTGGTATTAACACAAATATTATGAAGATATCAACCGATTTTTAAAAATTATGCAGATGCATATAAACATCTCATCAAATCATAAAACGGGCACATTATTTTCTTTTGCTAATGAAAGGCACTGTGCACAACAACAGCAATGATGCTGCATACAACATACAGTCTATTATCATCCATTCCAGAGAATGTACATGGAGGTGCACATGGTCCAGTTTGGTTTTCAGTTGACATTCTTGTATTTTTCTACACAGAGACGGAGAAAAATATTACTTGCTTCAGAAGCAGCAGCCAATTGGTCTCTCTCTCTCTCTCTCTCTCTCTCTCTTACTGTGTTCTGCCTGAAAACAAGGCATGAGAGCAGAAAAATCCTGAGTCATCTTTACCACTCCTAGAGGATTCCTGATGAGGATTCACAGCTCGAAGAAAAGGGAATTCAGCCAAATCCAACTGTTCCAGGAAGAAATCCGCATTCCCAGACATTTCTGTGAGCAGAATAAGTTCAAAGTCAGAAAAAAACATTTGGGACACTATCATTTTACCATTTGTTCACAGTTCAACTTTATGTGTCCCAGATTTTTCTAGAAAATTACCCAGTCTGATACCGATATCATTGGACACAGCATTCAACTGGTTACATTTAAAATTTGCTTTCACCAATAGAGGAGTGGGAAAAGACATGAGTGACCCTCCAACATTGGTCAGAACACAAACAAGAGATTCTCAAAGGGTTGGTAAGGTGTGAATTCCTTCCACAGAAGATTGTTATGCCTGGATATTTCCATGTGTTCAAAATTGTCTATGTAAGACATTTGAAAGACAAATGAATGTAGGGAAATGATACACTGACAGAAAAGTGCTGCTGAGACCTTAATCAGATCAAAGTGCATGGTAGAGCCTCACTCAGAGATGACTCAAAAATGCTTTGCTCTCTCTGATTATAACATGCAATAACAGTACATCCAGGAAAATTGCAGCCGTTTACTTTGAAATTACAGAAAATGAAAACAAAAGGAACAGGAATAGTTAATTCGGCCAGTCAAGCCATTGTATACAATCATGACTGACCTACTGTTAGCATTACCTCCTCCTTAATGGCCAGTTATTCACAATCCTGAGCTCTTTGACAGGTCAAAGATTCATGTACCACCTCTTTAAATACTTTCAGTGATGTAGCTCCCCTTACTCACTAGTCCAGATAATTCCTGACATTGATTACCCTCTGTGAGAGGAAAACACTCTCTACACATACACCATCACCTATTGATATGAACAAGTGGTGAACACAGGGGCTCAGGAAAGAGTGAATGGCCTTGAGATCAAGGCGGTAGTTGGCTGAGGATGTTATCGGGACCACCTACTTATTTGAGCTTAATGAGAATCAGGTCTAACCTTCCCCACTGGTTGGGGTCTTTCAGAGCATAAAGGAAGATGTTTGTGGTCGGTGGCCGACAATCCTTTCAGTCCCGGGACATCTCTTCAGGAAATCCTCAAATTAACTTGCTCAGCACAAACATCTTCAACGCCTGTATGCCCCCATTCCCGGTGCTCCCCATCTATCTCAAGATCAGAAGCAGGGTGATCACTGAAGATCACACAATATTCAGAACAATTTGTCCCCCCTCAACTCCTGAACTGGTCTGTGTCTATATTCAGCAAGACCCAAACAACATTCAGGTTTGTGCTGTTAAAGTGTCGGTAACATTCATGTAACAGCACGGCCAGACACTGCACATTTCCACAGTTAAAAGAGGAGCTCATTCAGCATCTCAAGCTGGTTACATGGATATGTGGAAACCATTCAGCCCATCGAAATGACTGAACAAGAAGAGGGACAGCCCATTCAATCCTCCTGCCTGTTCCACAGGAAGAGGAGGCATCAATCAGTACATTGAGCTGTTAAACAGGAACAGGCAGAGTCCAGTAAGACCCCTAAACCTGTTCTATAGAACCAGGAGGAGACCATTCACCCCTCGAGACACTTACACAGGAATAGGAGGGTGTCACTGATGCTCCATCCTGGAAAACAAATGGAGCAGATACTGCACTCACAGATGGCACACGATGTTCCTCGTGGCTCCATTGCCTGTGGGACACATTATACTGTAACATGTTTTGCCGGCAGTGAGGAAGGAAGCCAAATGTTTTGTGCCAAGCCTCAAGGAGGCATCTTCCATCTCCAGGAAGACAGACCCATGTTCTCCGTGGGGGTCAGAAGCTGGTGGGGATAGTTAACTGTTTTAGAGTGGAGGTATTGTGGCTCCTGTCGGGATGGTGGATGACGTGAAGTTCTATGTATGATCACACACCAAATACACTGTATTAATGTTGGAAAAGTTTAGTTAAAGACTGGCCCTCTCTCTCTCAATCGAAATGGGGAGTCGAGTGGAGTGAGAGGGACGTTCTCAGAGTCTTTTAAGCCATCGAGAATCATGTAAACTAAGTAAAGAAAACATGGAACTTATCACCGTATTAGTTCTGTTTGGAATATAATGAGTGACTGTCCATCCACTTAAGGTTCAATGCAATCACCTCTTATTCCTTCAAAGTGCTACAGATTAACCCTCAGACACTCCCGATGGTACAATCATCCCAACAATGAGTCTAGTGAATCTCCATTACACTCTTTCTGCCAAGAGGATTATTCCTTATAAAGGAGAGAAAATCTGTGCACAATACCATAAATACTATCTCAACAACACTCTAGGGTGGATCACACTAATTCTGTTCCCTCACTTAGCTGTCTCAGCTTCTTTCCTGTGGTATAAAAAAGCCATTCCTTCTCACTACACTGCGAATGACATGGCATTTTGAAGTTTCTTACATCTTTGCGTCAGTCATCACCAGAGGTGCCGATGGAGATGTATATCACGTTCAGAGGGAGACTCAATCAGAAAGAATTCACTTGAACCAGGGAATGGTCACCTACCTGAATGGAAATTACTTGCAGGAACAGGGAAATCAGGCAGAGGAAGGGAGCTACCTTTCCTGTTGTTCTGCTCTCATGGGATGTGTGCAGCCCTGGTCAGGCCAACATGTTATGCTGATCTTGAACTGAGTGGCTGATTCAGCTGTTGCACAGGATAATAAAGGGTAAACCACATTGATGTGGGTTTGCTGTCACACAGAGACATGAACATGGAAGAATAACCCATTGCCTTCTCTACAGGACATGAGGCAAACAGATAGGCTTCTGTTTAAAACAAGTGGTGATGATTTCATTTGCATTCCATCAACTTCCTTCATGAGACACAAAAAGATTATTATTGTGTGCCGCTTGATGATGAGTCAATGACTTGACCACCATGCACTGTCTGTCCATCTGACAGATTCTGTGGAGAGGACAAATTACCCATCTCAAGTGCAAATATGTTGTGACGTAAGCATAGTTAGAAGGGACTCGAAACGGTTAAATCTGGATTTACTAAAGGCACAAATGATGGATTATTCAGCAGTTGCATTGAGGCTGAGAATGTGACTGAAATATCCTGATAGTGGTCCTGGGTAGGATTGGTGAGTGGGGAGAATATGTAGAAATGTGAATATGAATGGAGAAAAAAGATAATGGAGTTTCAGAACAGTCTGGTTTCTCCTCGCGTATTGTTGAGTAAGTTGTGGATAGTAATTTGCTAGTTTTAATCAGTAAGGAATAATTTTTTGACTGGGTCTGAAAATGATGACTTCCAAATTTTAAAATTTGAATATGAACAGCAATTCAGTTCAACTCAGTTTAATGGTCAGATGGAATGACTTACCAGGAACACCAACTATAGCGAGGATCGGATAGTAACCTCCTTGAATAATCCAAAGGATATCTTCGATCCGTGATGCTAATGATATCCAAGGCTGAGAAAGGTAGGAAAGACCCAAGTATAAACTCCTGTCTGTTGCAATATTCCAGTCGAAGATTCTCACATTTTGATCCATTTTTTGAACGTCCCAGTCTAATGTTCTCAGATTCTGATCTCTCCTCCTCCGTCTCTCGAGCTACTGATCCCTGTTAGTCCAGTCGATGATGCTCCCGCCCATACTGGGATAACACATTGAACCGAGTCCTTAATTAATAGAAGAGGCAAACCCTCCAGTGACACATCTCGGATCCACGGAGACTGACATCAATCACAGTCACTGAACAAATAGCTCCAGCCAACGCCTTTCAATTCAATATTGTTTTATTCAAATTCAAAACAATGATTCAAACTGTCATTTTCTGGATGGGCTATGTGAGGGTGACTGATGGAACAAATCTTGAGGCTGGTAGATCAATTGAGTGTAATCATTCAATCTGTCTTGGATGCAGGAGTAATGCTATAAGTTCATCAGAACGTAAACATGCATCTCTGATTATACATCCTGGAGCTATTGATCAAACATCATAATTTCAATTAAACATTGAGACAATTTTTATAGTTTATGATCTGAGGGGAATGTGTGTCTGAGAAACGTGGGGTTGTAACAGACAAATGGCATGGTTATGTTAACAGAGAATTGAACGTGACAAATGCAATTCAGATTGTTATTCCAGGTTCAGAGAGAGTCAGATGAGGCCTGTGCTATTGATGTGATCGATGTTAGTGAACTGTGATGAAATGTCATTTACTGGACTTCAATTAGAGTGTGGCTATGGCATTGTGGAGAAGACAGAAAACAGAGAGAATTGGGGGACATGGCAGTTCAGACAGGAGGGAGGGGCAATAATATTCCTCAGTCATCAGTGTTGGAATATTACTCTTTATAGCTCATATGAAGAAAAGATTCAAGGATACATCTAAAGTGAGGAATGAGGAGTACAATTTGTTTATTGAACACAAAATACGAGGACAAAATTATTTTCTGTCCGTACTAAACTATGGGAAGTACAAAAAAAAAGATACACTCATGATATTGAGCTATATAAATTGAAATGTGTATTACAAAATCACGGAAGTGCTGTGCAGTCTATATCAATCATTATTTGGCCCACAGCTGAGATGCTGATTTCCCCTATGTCAGTGATCCACCTCATTGAAATTGTCTGGCGCATTATCTCAGTACTGAGGGGATTCTGAATTCCTGCTGTTGTTCACCCAGTCTATTTAAATTAAATCACCTTCTCACTGTAGAAAAAAAACACTTGGCCTTTTGGACTCTGTTTAACTGTCAGCAACTCAGCTCTGTGATATTGTTGGCGATAAATGATCTGGGACCACAGCCAGTATCCGCGCAGTGCTTAAACCGTATAGCAATAGATAAAGGCCTTGCAGTCCGTGAGAATTTCTAAATAAAACTTCCATTTTCTGTTTGTTCCTGTCTATCTCCCCTCATGCTGTCTTCTGATCTATCCTACTCACCCGCGTTTAACATCCCTCCAATCACACCCTGTTTCCAAATTGTTCAGTTGTACAGCTTGATGTTGTGGCCATTTTGGAGAAATGGATAGAGCGGGGACAGGACTGATCGTTGGAGGGTCCGGCGTTTAGATGCTTCATTCAGAACAAGGAAGGTACTAAAAGTGGGGCAGGGTGGGGTTTGGGGTGGGGGAGGGTGGGGTGGCATTGAAAATCAAAGACACCATTACGTTGGTAGAAAGGATGCTTGATAAGGACTCGTGTACTGAGGTAGCATGGGAAGAGGTTAGAAACAAAAACGGAGAGGTCACCCTGTTGACAGGTCTCTATTGCCCTCTGAAAAGTTCCAGAGATGTAGAGGAAAGGATTACAAAGATGATACTGGATAGGAGCGAAAGTAACAGATTAGTTGTTATGGAAGAATTTATCTTTCCATATATTGACTGGAAACGCTACAGTTCAATAACTTTGTACAGGTCAGTTTTTGTCCAATGTGTGCAGAGTGGTTTCCTGACACCGTATGTATATAGGCCAACAAATTCCGTTATCACGTTTTACATTAAAAAGTTGATTCTGATACGAAAATCGTAATATTATTATTATTTCTACTGTTAATATTTTTCCTAGCGAATTAGACAAGACATGCCAGGCATCCCTTTAAGGTTTTATAATTACGTTGAAATCTGGGTCCATGATTATTTACCAAATATTTAACTCGAACTTATTACTATTTTAAATAGTTTCAAAGGCGCAGCTCCCTTCTGAAAGATAACCTGAGTAGCTGGTTTTGTGGATGAAAAGAATCCTGACTGAAATCAGAATATGTTACCTTTTCTCGTGATTCTTCAAAGTTTTTATGCTATAATTTCATTATTTCATCTGTGTTCTGTTACAAATCATCATTTTTTTCAATACAAGAACTTTCTTTATCACTAGGTTGACATGTTTCAGAATCTTGCGAATCAGATTATCCTTTCCTTTGCCTTGGAAATATTTCCTTCTCAAAGGTACTTCTTTCACTAATGCTGAAGCAATTAATTTAATTTCTGTCTATTTTGTGGCTCTTCAAAAACAGACAGCTGAAGTAGACGTTTACATTTCCGCCACTCCATGTCCCTAAAAAAAGGCAGCTCCAACTCTCACTATGATCTGCCAGAACTGTGTATAAACAAACAGTGTCACTCTACTTAGATACATGCGACAATGAATCCTATCAAACCCAAATGAAACCAAATCTTATGATCGAGAGAGAGAAATTGTCACAAGATCAATACACCCAGATGAAACCTCTGCAGCCTGCCACATCCGGCCAAAAATCGTGATAGATGATGAAGCAACTAACTGGTGGAGTGGGCTCCACAATTATTCCCATTCTATCAATGCATCAGCTCTGCACATCAGTGTAAAAAACAAGGAAATAGTATCTGTACTATCCTAGCCAGCGGTGTTGAGTGGATGATTCAACTCACTGTCATCATGATGCCCACAGAATCACAAATGCCAGTCTTCAACTAATTTGATTCGCTGCACGTGACATGAAGAAACAGCTGAACACAGCAGATACGACAAAGGCAATGGGCTCTGACCCCATTCCTGCATTAGGACTGAAGACTTGTGCTGCACAACAAGCCGTGTCCCTGGGGAAGCTGTTTTCTTCTAACTCTAACTCTGACACCACCCTGGCAATGTGGAAAATAACTCAGCTATGTCCATTTTATAAGAGGGGAATAATTATAATCTGACCAATTACAACCCCCTCAGTCTCATCACGATAGACAAATTGGGAGTTCTTTTTGACAGAGCTGTCAAGCGGCACAGACATAACTTGTGCAGTGTGGTTTCCAATAGGTTCCCATGTGGAGATGATGCTGCCGTGGAAATGTCACTGGATTAATAATCCAGACCAGGCTAATGCTCTGGCAGCTGGTGGAAGTTAAAAACAATTAATAAAATATCGAGATCTCAAATCTGGTGTCAGTAACAGTGACCTTGAAGTCAATGTAGTTTGTAAACAACAATTTGCTTTTCCAATGTACTTTCAGGAAGTGAATCTCCTGTGTTTCCTGGTCTGCCTAAACGTGACACCGGACACAGAGAGATGTGATCAAATCTACAATGGTCTCTGAAAAGGCCAAGCAAGACACTCTATTGTATCAAACCTCTCCGAGGTCTTAAAGTATAAAACCGGACAGAACACCCAGCCCCAGCCTCAATATGGATAAGGGAACGGGAAGCACAGTCCTGTTGACCCTGCAGAGACCTCCTTCCTAACATATGCGAACTTGTGACAACATTTACAGAGCGTTCCCACAGACAGCACAGAAACATCGGGAATGGAATAGGCCATACAGCACATTGAGCCTGCCCCATTTTAGTTAATGTCTGAACATCTCCTCAATGCACTTTCCCCACACACTGTACACATTCCATAATGTGATTAACCTTGTGAAGCTATAAAATAGGAACTGCGGTAGTCCCTTTGGTCTGTCGAGTTTGCTATCCAATTCAATATAATGATGGCTGACCCTTTATTTCTACACCGTACTCCTACTCTGTCTCCCATCCTTTCGGTGTCTGGACATCCTTATTGGTCTTTAGTGCCTTGTCTTCCACAGCCTAATGTGAGAGAAAATTCCGAAGTTCACCAGTCTCTGAGTGCAGACAATTATTCTTATAAAAATGCAATATGACCTGTCTGCACCTAATACTGTGGCCCCTTGTTTTAGACGTCCCAGCCAGGGGTATTATCATCATTGTGTCTAATCTATCTAACCCTGTCAGAGTTTTATATATTCCTCTGAGATCTCCACTCATTTTCCTAAACTCCATGGAATACTGGCTCAGTCGCCCCAAGCTCTGCTCCCACAAAAAGTCTGTCAACCCAGAGATCAGTCTGGTCATCCTTCGCTGCACTCCCTCAATTTAAGGTTTGTACTTTATTAGGTACGGAGACCAAAACTGCACACAATACTGCACAATGTTCGAGTAAAAGTCTCACCAAAAGCCTGAACAGCTGTACTGAGACACCCTTACTCCTGGACTCAAGTCCTCCTGAAATAAGGGTCAACACCCCATTTATCTTCCTGACTGCTTTCTGCTCCTGCAATATTGCTTTCAGTGACTGGTGTACAGGGAGATCCCAGATCCTTTTCAATGTTACACCTCCCCACTCGGTGGGTCTGCGTAAACTGGTCTGTGTGCCAATGTATTCCCAGTGTTTGCTTCTGTCTTCAGAACTCTCTGCCCTGCAAGGAACTCAGAGGTCTGTCCAAAAAATAACAAAAGAAAACTGCAGTTCCCTTTATAGATAGACATTTCTCAACCACTCCCTTTTCAAATAGTTGGCTGGCATTTTAGTGTTTCCCAACAAAGAAGACAACACCACACTGCTCTTCATCTGTCACATGTTTACTCATTCACTCCATTTGTTTCAATCACCTTGAAGTTTTTTCACATCCTCCTCACTTTCCAACATCCTAGTTCCGTCAGCAGACTTGGAAACTTTGCATTTGATTCCCTCAACGAGATGTTTGAGATGTACTGTGAATATTGGCGACTCAGCACCAATCATTGAGATGCCTCATGAGCCTTCCAAACTGAAAAACATCCATTTGTTCCTACTCATTGTTTCCTGTCAACACTCCCATTTTAAAACCATGTTCATACATTTCCCCCTAACTCATGTGCTTTTACTTTGCACACGAGGATTGGGACTCTATTAAATGTCTTGCTGAAAATCCAAGTTTAGTGCCTCGATTGTTTTTTTTTCTGTAATTAATCTACCAGTCAGTTTCTGAAATATGTTTCCCATTTCATCAATGTGTGTTATTTTTTTCTATGCCCATTATTTTCAGTTCCAGTAATTTCACCAAATTAGTTGATTTACTAATTTCATTCAATATCATTTTCTCATCAGACTCAGGTTTTCTCCTATTGATGGGAAGGCTTTATTTATGTATTTTACTGTGAAGACAGAAGTAAAGTAGTTGTGTCATGTTTCTCTGTTCTCCATTCTCCATTTCCTGTTTTCAGACTGTAAGGAAGCTGAAACTTTGACTAAAAAGAACAGCTGTTGTCTATTCACCCTGTCCATGTCCCTTGTAATATTAAACCTGAATTACTTACCCACTCAACTTCCTGGCTCCAAAATAAATAACTCAAGCTTATCCAGCCTCTTTCCACAGCTCATAAGCTCCATCCCAGGGAACATCCTGGTGAATCTCCTCTGCTCCTCATCCAGTGCAATCACATCTTTCCTGTAATGTGACTCCCAGAACTGCACAGAATATTTCATTTGGCCTAACCATATAAAATTCGTATAATCTTGGGTCAATGAATAAAGGCTTTATCTACAGCCATGCTGAACACATCAATTATCATATCCAGTCACATTCAGAAATGTGTGGAGAAGCACCCTCTGAGCTTGCTTGTGTGGTGCTATTCTTTGAGTATTCCTTGTCTGGTTCCTTCTTCCAAAGTGTATCACCTCATATTTATCAGGGTTACATTCCATCTGCCATTGATCTGACCATCTGACCATTCCATCTGTATCTTCCTGTAACATAAGACCTTCCTCCTCACTGCCAACCACCCGGCCAATCTTTGTGTCAAACACAATCTTACTTATCACATTCCCTCTACCCAATTCACATTCATATCAATTATGAATATCACAAATAATAAGGGAAACAGCACTGATCTCTGCGGTACACCAGGGGAAATTGGGCTCCAGTCACAAAAACAACATTCTACCATGAAGTTGAGTTTGGATGCAACTTGATAAGTCACTAATAGGCCCTACATGTTCTCTGGTTGTTCTGTTCCACTTGATATACGTGAAGAATATCTGGGGATTCTCCTTAATCTTGCCCTGCCAGCAGGCTTCCATGCACCTCTGTTAGTCAGTCCCCTCCGAGGGAAGAATTTCCTCCTTATTACGTCTTAAATGTAATATCCCTTATCCTGTCATTATTTGCCTTAAATATCGAGTAGATAGCTAGAGAAACATCCTATTCATTTCCACCTCATCACATGTATCATGGATTGTTGAAATTTCACTGCGATCACCTTTTATGCTTTGAAACTGGAGAGTTGGCAAGAAAAATCTCCCCATCAGAAAATCTTGTCATCAGAGGAATTAATCTGGAGAATGTCCATTGGACGTCCTCTATGATCAGTGTACTCTTTCTAGATTAGGTCACCAACACTGCACTCAATACCTCAGGTACACTCTCACCAACACTCTATGGAATGGCTTTATGAAGTCTTTGTGAATATTCTGATTCGCTTAAACAATATCCAACTTAACTTTAACTTTCCAATTACACGTATTCCTCCAATTACCATACAAACTAATTGCATTTACGAACTCACTGTGTGAGTTATAGAGTCATAGAGATATACAGTATGGAAAATTACCTTTTAGTCCAATCTGTCCATATCTAGCAGTCTAGTCCCACCTGCCCGCACCAGGCCTATATCCCCCAAACCCTTCCTATTCATATAACCATCCAAATGCCTTTTAAATGCAGCAATTGTACCAGCCTCCACCACATTCTCTGGCAGCTCATTTCATACTCGGACCACTGTCTGTGTGAAAATGTTGCCCCCCTTAGTTATCTTTTACATTTAGATCAGATTGCTCACAGTGTGGAAACAAATCCACACCGATCCGCTGAAGCGCAACCCACCCAGACCCATTCCCCTTCACCAAACTCTGTGGGCAAATTAGCATAGCCAATTTACCTAACCTGCACATTTTTGGATTGTGGGAGGAAACCCACGACGACACGGGGAAAATGTGCAAACTCTACACAGAGAGTCGACCGTGGCGGGAATTGTGAGGCAGCAGTGCTAACCACTGTGCCATCGTGCCGCACAACATCTTTCTCCTCTCAACCTAAACCCTTTAGTTCTGGACTCCCCGAACCCAGGGAAAAACATTTTGTCTATTTACCCTGTCCATGCCCCTCATAATTTTATTCATCTCTATAAGGTCACCCCTCAGCCTCCGACGCTCAAGGGAAACCAGTCACAGCCTAGACAGCCTCTTCCTATAGCTCAAATCCTCCCAGCCTCGCAACATTCTTATAAATCTTCCCTGAACCCTTTCAAGTTTCACGACATATTTCCAAATGGAAGGAGACCAGAATTGCACGCAATATTCCAACAGTGGCCTAACCAGTGCCCCGTACAGCCGTAACATGACCTCACAACTCCAATGCACAATATTCTGATCAATAAAGGAAAGCATACCAAACGCCTTCTTCACTATCCTATCTACCTGCGACTCCACTTTCAAGGAGCTATGAACCTGCACTCCAAGGTCTCTTTGTTCAGCAACATTCCCATTAATCTTATAATTAAATGGTAAAAGTCCTGCTAAAATGTGTTATCCCAAAATGCAGCATCTCGCATTTATCTGAATAAAATCCATCTGCCACTTCTCAGCCCATTGGCCCATCTGGTCTAGATCCTGTTGTAATCTGAGGTAACCCTCTTCGCTGTCCACTACACCTCCAATTTTGGTGTCATCTGCAAACTTACTAACTGTACCTCTTACGCTCGCATCCAAATCATTTATGTAAATGACAAAAAAGGGATCCAACACTGATCCTTGTGGTACTCCACTTGTCACAGGACTCCAGTCTGAAAAACAACCCTCCACCTCCACCCTCTGTATTCAAACTTTGAGCCAGTTCTGTATCCAATTGGCTAGTTGTCCCTGTATTCCGTGAGACCTAAACTTGCTCACCAGTCTCCCATGGAGAATCTTGTCGAACGCGTTACTGAAGTCCGCATCAATCACATCTACTACTCTTCCCTCATCAATCCTCTTCGTTACTTCTTTAAAAAACTCAATCAAGATTGTAAGATATGATTTCCCACGCACAAAGCCATATTGACTATGCCAAATCAGTCTTTGTCTTTCCAAATACATCTACATTCTGTCCTTCACGATTCCCTCCAACAACTTGCCAACCACCGACGTCAGATTCACTGGCCTATAGTTACCTGGCTTGTCCGTACCACCCTTCTTAAACAGTGGCACCACGTTTGCCAAACTCCAGTCTTCTAGCACCTGTCCTGTGATTATCAACGGTACAAATGTCTCAGCAAGAAGCCCAGCAATCACTTCTCTAGCTAACCACAGAGTTCTAGGGTGCACCTGTTCAGGTCCTTGGGATTTATCCACCTTTACCCGTTTCAAGACATCCAGCACTTCCTCCTCTGTAATATGGACATTTTTCAACGTGTAACCATCTAAATCATGATATTCTATATCGTCCATATTCGTTTCCACAGTAAATACTGATGCGAAATACTCGTTTAGTATCTCCCCATTTTCTGCGGCTCCACACAAAGGCCGCCTTGTTGATCTTTGAGGGGCCATATTCTCTCCCTAGTTATGATTTTGTCATTAATGTATTTGTAAAAACCCTTTGGATTCTCCTTAATTCTACATGTTAAAGCTATCTCATGTCCCCTTTTTGCCCTCTTGATTTCCCTCTTAAGTATACTCCTACTGCCTTTATACTCTTCTAAGGATTGGCTCGATCTATCCTGTCTATACCTGACATATGCTTCCTTCTTTTTCTTAACCAAACCCTTTAGTTATCCAGCATTCCCTATACCTACCAGCCTTTCCTTTCATCCTAACTGGAATATACTTTCTCATTTCTGAAGACTCCCCATTTTCCAGCCGTCCGTTTACCTGTGAATATCTGCCCCCAATCAGGTTTTGAAATTTCTTGCCTAATACCGTCAAAATTGGCCTTTCTCCAATTTAGAACTTCAACTTTTAGATCTGGCCTATCCTTTTCCATAATTATTTAAAATCTAACAGAATTATGGTAGCTGGCCCCAAAGTGCACCTCCACTGACACCTCAGTCACCTGCCCTGCCTTATTTCCCTCGGGCGGGTCAAGTTTTGCACCTTCTCTAGTACGTTCATCCACATAATGAATCAGAAAAATTTCCTGTACACACTTAACACTCCATCTAGATCCTTAACGCTATGGCAGGCCCAGTCTATGTTTGGAAAGGTAAACTCTCCTACCATAATCATCCTACTTTCTGATAGATAACGGAGATCAACTTACAAGTTTGTTTTTTTAATTTCCCTCTGACTATTAGGAGGTCTATAATACAATCCCAATAAGGTGATCATCCCGTTCGTATTTCTCAGTTCGACCCAAATAACTTCCCTGGATGTATTTCCAGGAATAGCCTCCCTCAGTACAACTGTAATGCTATCCCTGATCAAAAATGCCACTCCCCCTCCTCTCCTGCCTCCCTTTCTATCTTTCCTATAGCATTTGTATCCTGGAACATTTAGCTGCCAGTCCTGCCCATCCCTGAGCCATGTTTCTGAGATTGCTATGATATCCCAGTCCCATGTTCCTAACCATGCCCTGAGTTCATCTGCTTTCCCTGTTAGGTCCTTGCATTGAAATAATGCAGTTTACTTTATTAGTCCTACCTTGTCCCTGCCTGCCCTGACTGTTCGACTCTTTTCTGTTCTCAGTTGTACCAATCTCAGGTTGATCTATTTCCTCACTATCTCCCTGGCCCCCTCCCCCTTTACTAGATTAAACCTTCCCGAGCAGCTCCAGCAAATCTCCCTGCCAGTATATTCGTCCCCTTCCAATTTAGGTGCAATCCGTCCTTCTGGCATAGGTTCCTTCTACCCCAAAATAGATTCAATGATCCAAAAATGTGAATCCTTCCCTCATACACCAGCTCCACAGCCATGCATTCATCTGCTCTATACTCCTATGCCTGCTCTCACTTGCTCGTAGCGCCAGGAGTAATACAGATATTACTACTCTCGAGAACCTCCTGTTTAAATTTCTGCCTCACACCCTGCAATCTCCTTCCAGAATCTCAAACTTTTTCCTTCCTATGTCGTTGGTTCCAATGTGGACAATGACCTCTGAAATGCCCCTCTCCCCCGTGAGAATATTCTGCACCCTTTCTGAGACATCCTTGATCCTGGCACCAGGGAAGCAACAAACCATTCTGCTTTTTCTCTGCTGGTCACAGAAACATCTGTCTGCACCTCAGACTAGGAAGACCCCGACCACAATTCACCTCGTGGAATCTGACGTACTCCTTGTTGCATTAGACACAGTCCCAATACCAGAAACATGCCTGTCGTGCTACATTCCCTTACCCCGACATTTTCCAAAACAGCATATTTATTTGAAATGTGCAGCAGCCCCAGAAGACTGCTGCACTAGCTGCTTACCTCTCTTACGTTTCTTGGAGTTAACCCATCACTGTGACTGCATCTGAGACATTCTCTCCTTCCTATAACTGCCATCCATCACATACTGTTGCTGCTATAAATTCTTCATTGTCACTAACTGTCTCTCCAACCGATCCATTCGATCTGATAGGAGTCGCATCGAGAAGCATTTATTGCAGAGAAAATCCGCAGTAATCCTTAAATCCTCTTTAAATTCCCACATCTGACAAGAAGCGCATATGATTCTACGAAGGCCATTTGTGCTCTTTCACAACCTACAGACCCAGAAAAACAAAACTGTCTTATTCCTCTACATAACACTGCCCCAGGTTAAATTAATATTTATGATTTATATTTTAAGATTAATCAAGAGATATATCTCAGAAAACATATAATTAAGGAAGAACCCACTCTACTGAATTCTGCAGATTTTCTGTAGGACACGGTTAAAACAATTCACTTATCTGGCTGGGGACATTGCCCAAACACTTCCTCCAAACAAGTTGTAAATTTCACTGTTTGTTAATTTTACTAGACACACTCCAATATCGAGCGATTCATGAATTCAAACTGTTTTGGCAGTAACTGCGCAGGTACACTGTCCTGTCAGTTTCTCCCCCTCACCATGTGCTTCCTTTGTCTGTTCCTTTCGCTCTTAAAACTGCTGTTGCTTTGATTTTTTCCCCAAAGTTCCAAAACAATGCAACAGCATACAAAACAGTAATTGCTGCTCCTGGAATCCGAGGAAACCACCTTCAACACCTAAAATGCCTCAAAAAAGGAGCAGCTGTTAGAGCCAGAAATTTTTCCCGCCCAGACTTCTGAAAATCCAAATACACTACTTCCAATGGTTGTCCGTGGTCTATGCTGCAAGAAATAACTCCGAATTCCGAAGTTTGTCAGGCATGATTTCTGTGTCAGAAATGCATTTTGATTCGTGCAATTTCGCTGTTCATTTCTAAGTTCCCAATATCATTTCTTATATAATGGAATCTAAATGTTTCCCTACATATGTCAAATTAATTGGTCTGCAGTCCTCCACATTATCTCTTCCTCCCTGTGTACATAGATGGATCATGTTTACTACCTTTCAGTTATCTACAAGGGCTTATGGTCTTTGCAGGATCTATAGTACAATAAAACACAATCACTGACAATTCAATTAATATGCTGTTTTATTTCTGACATTTTTATATGAAGTATATCTGGCCCATCAAACTTAACAATGATCAATCTAGCACCATTTTCAAGTACTACCTTGTTACTGATATGAATTGATTTCATGTCTTTAGTTCCACAAGTCCCAGGTGATTACTTGCTTTACATGGAGATTTCCTGACGCTTTCTCCCGGTATCAAGGCAGGATGTGTCTGAAAATTTTATCCTCAGAGGCACTTAAATACCCAGAATCATACACCCCAACTAAAATAAAAAATTCAAGCCATGGAATTTATCATCTTCTCAGTGTCTGTGTAGAACATAACGAGTGATTGTGCATCACCATCAAGTTTCAATGCAATGACTTATTTTTCTCTGACAGTGCTACAGATTAACCTTCACTCACTCCTCTTTTACCATCAGCCCACTGATTATTCTGGTGAAATTCCTTTACACTGTCTCTATTGCAATCGGATCATTCGTTGTAAAGGATAACAAATATGTCCATAATACCTCAAATACAGCCTCTATAACACTCTCAGCAATGATCACAATAATTCCTTTCTCTCACTTAATGTCGCTGTATCATTATTATGATGTAAAAACCCATTCCTTCGCTATGTACTGCCATCGATGTGGAATTTAAAAGTTCCTTACCTCTGTATGTCAGCATCAGTAAAGCCGGCACCAGAGCTGCCTGTAGAGATGAACATCACTCTTGGGGAGAGACTCAGTCAGAGAGATTTCACTTGAAATAGGGAATGGTCACTTACCTGAATTGAAATGAAGTATAGGAATAAGGAAAACAGACAGAGGAAGGGAGCTAACTTTACTTTTGTTCTTCTCTCATGTGAGGTGTGCAGTCCTGACAAGGCCATCATGTTATATTGATCTTGAACTGAGTGGCTGGTTCAGCTGTTCCACAGAACCATAAAGAGTAAAACACATTGCGGTGGGTTTTCACAGACTTGACTGGGGAATATAACTCATTGACTTTTCTGAAGAACATGTAGCAAGCAGCTGGGCCTTTTTAAAATCACAAATGACGATAGTTTCACTTCAATTACATCAATTTCCTTCATGAGATATCAACAGATTATTATTCCGTGCCACTAGATTATGTGTCAATGAATTAAGCAGCATGCAGTATTGCCTGCCTGACAGGTTCTGTGCAGTGAACAAGTTAAACATACTCAAGATCAATTATTCTGCAACTAACATGTGGTTAGAAGGGACTTAATAAGGTGTGTCCAGATTTAACAAAGTCACAATTGATGGTTTATTCAGAAAATGCACTGAGGCTGACGAGAAGACGAGGATATCATGAAGGTGGTATTGGACAGGATTAGTGAGTGGGGAGGATATAGAAATGTAGATCTGTGCAGAGCTAGAAGGATTATGGAGTTTAAGAATAGTCTGTTTCATCTTCACATATTGGTGAGCAATTTCACATGAGTAATTTGCTCGTTATAATTTGTGAGGAATTGAATATTTCATTGGAGTTGAAAATATTGACGTCCAGCTTTCTAAATTTTAAATAATACGAGCCGCAATTCAGCCTAACCTGGCTTTATGAACACATAGAATGAGTTACCAGGAACACCAACTATAGCGAGAATAGGACAGTAACCAACTTGAATAACCATCAATACATCATAGGTTCGCAAACCTAATGAGATATAAGGTTGAGAAAGCCAGTAAAGACCCTCGGATAAACTCCAGTCCATTGTTGGAATATAATATTTTCAGATTCTGATCCATTGTTGGAACATTTCAGCCTAATGTTCTCAGATTCTGATCTGTCCTCCCCCTCTCTCTGGGTCTTCTGGTCCCTGTTAGTGCTGTCGGTGATGCTCCTGCTGATACTGTGGGGTAACACATTGATCCAAGACCCTAATTAATAGAAGAGAAAAGCCTTGCAGTGGCACATTTAGGATCCACTAAGACTGACATCAATCGCAGTCGCTGCAGAAATGTCTCCAGTTAACCCATTTCAATTCAATACATTGTAACTAAAATTTTAAAAAATGATTAAACTTGACACATTCTGGATGGGATATGTGGGGGAACTGAGGGAACAAATGTTAGGGCTGGTAGATCAATCATGCGTAAGCATTCAATCTGCCTTGGATATTGGAGCAATGTCAGAGGTTTATCAGAACATAAGCATGCTTCTCTGTTTATAAATTGAAACTATGTTCTTTAACTACTGATCAGGCATTACAATATCAGTAAAACGCTGAGAAAACTTTTATCGTCCATGATCTGAGAAGAAAATGTCCCTAAGACTACATGCGGTTATAACAGACAACGATATGGTTATGTTAACAGAGAATTGTACCGAAGACATAATGGAGACTGCAGCTATTTTGTAATTCAGAGTAGGTAAAGCATGGTAGTGGAAAAGGCACAGTAAGTCAGGCAACATCCGAGGAGCAAGAACGTAGGACCCTTTTTCAGGACTGGCGAGGGGAAAGGGGGCTAAGAGAAAACGGATGATGGGGTGAGGCTGGGGGAAACATAAGTAATAGGTGAGCGAAGGTAGGAGGTGATAGTGATAGATCGGTGAGGAGTGTGGAACGGAGTGGTGGGAAGGAAGGTGGACATTAGGTCTCCTCAGGAGGGCAGATGTGAGTCCGGGGGCTGGATCTGGGAAATGGGTTGACCAGGGGAGATTTGTAAATCAGTGAATCCAATGTTCATGCCGTGTGTTTGTTAGCTTCCGAGGCAGAAGATGAGGTGTTACTGGTAACATCCTGGTAAATCTCTTCTCAACCATCTCCAGGTTAATAATCTCCTTCCTTTAACAGAACTGCACACAATACTTCAGAAAAGGCTTTATCAATATTCTGAACAATCTCAGCATGATTTCCCAACTTCTAACCTCAAAGGTATGAACAATGATGTAACCTTAAACACACTGCGCCAAAAACTTCAATGAATTATGTCTGTGCCCCTGGGTCCCTCTTTTCTACATAACTACCAAAGCCCAGCATTAATTGTGTAAGTCCTCCCCTTGTTTGTTTTATCAAAATGCAATGCCTCCCATGCATCCATGTTAAACCCCATCTGCCACAGCTCAGCTCAGTGAATGCTATTACTGCCCCCATCACACTCCCCCTTTGGATTAAAGCGACAATCCCTTCTCCAGAAGGCCTCCGGACACCAGTCTTAAGTTTCCCAAAGACCCAGAGCTTGGTTTGCCTTGCAGAGGCAGAGGGAGGAGTCGGTAAGGAGAAGCTGGCAAGGAGGCAGTTGCCTTATATCAATTAATGATTTTAGGAAGGGGGAGCCACATGCTAGAGATTTGAAATAGTGACCGCTGTTTTGGGCCCAGAATTGTGCTCGTTCGTCGTTTCTCGTGTTCAGTATTGATATCTACTCGAGATCCTTCATAGTGCAGAGTGTGTCTGCAGGATTTCTTTCCCTAATATAGCCAACGACTGGAAATAGCCACTTAAACCAAAAATTATAGTCAAGTAGTTGAAGATGTTCATTGGTTGTCTCAATGGCACAGCAAATGCACTCAAAATCCTTTAGTTGAGGGTACTAACTTGTTTTTTTTTCATTTATAAATGGCCCCTGCATAATTTGGTAATGTTAACCAGCATTTAATAAATCCATTACACTTTAAATATGACTCGAAATCTGGGCATGATTTAGGCCTTGTTTAATGGATGGTGCCCACGTTTGTAAGCCGGGGCTCTTGATTCGATTCCAGTCCATGAATGTCTGATAGTGCTCCTATCTCTGGAGAAGGTGGAGTGGACTCATGTTCTGTGGAAGTATGTCACAGCGTGTTACAACAGGTGGATGAACAAACACACAGGAGCATCATGTTGCAGCTTTAGGAGCTAATGCTGAATCACAGGAGTGTCACTGTAACTGCACCAGAAATTCTAGTTCCAAATCTCACAGAGCTGTTTCACAATATATCTGAACAAGTTGATTAAACTTTTTTGGAATCGTGCCTTGATGGAGAAGGAAGAGGTGCGACTACTGAATTCGAGAATTTAGACCCAGGATGACTGAAAGCATAGCCAACTGTCTTGATTGGAGTCACATTTACACTTTCTAGAGGTTTATAAAATTATGAAGGGCATGGATAGGTTGAGTGGTCAAGGTTCCTTCTCCCCAAGGTAGGAGAGTCTAAAACTAGAAGGCATAGGTTTAAGGTGGGAAGAGAAATATTTGAAAGACAATGAAGAGCAACTTTTTTTTTGCTGCAGAGGGTGGTGCTTCTATGGAATAAGCTGCCAGAGAAATTGGTGGAGGCTGGAACAATTACAGCATTTAAAAGGCAACTGGGTGGCTTTATGATTAGTGGGACATGGGCCAAATGCTGGCAAATGGGAGCGGATTAAGTTCGAATATTTGGAAGGCATGAGCGAGTTGAAGAGTCTGTTTCCCTGTTGTACATCTCTATGAATCATTGATTTAATTAATGAAGGTCTCTTTGTAATCTTCAGTGGTTCTTCATTATACAAGCACTGTCCACTGTACACCCAAACTCGATGTTATCCACAAATTTGCGAAATATGCCTTCGATAACTCGCATCTAAATCATTTATATAAATGACAAACAAAAGTGTACCCAACAATTTTGCCTCTGGATCATCGCTGCCCACAGGCTTCAAGTTCAAAAAACAACCGTCCACCAACACCCTGTCTCCTGCCATCAGACAGATACACACAGAAACACACACGCATACAGAGACATCGATGCAACCATATCTTTAAGACAACGGTTAGATTAAAACAACGATCAAGAGTTACAGTGAGAAGGCGGGGAAATTGTGTTGAGAAACACACCAGACAGGATCAAACTGCAAAATAGATCTTTTGGGCCAAATGGCCTAAGTCCAATTTCCTATGGTCTGTGGCCTTAAGGTGTCAGGATTATTTTCCAAGGGTGCAGGAGAGGCTAAGTTTGATAAATACTTGACTGAACAGTCAATAGGACTGTGGGATACGATTGAGGGGCTGAATGGTATATGCTTGTTCCTATTTGTTTTGTTTCTGAAAAGAGGAGGTGACTTGCTGTGAGGTTAAAACAGTTTAAAATGAAAGGGGTCTCCAATTTCCATTTGAGATAACGTTGTTCCTTTCTCCTTTGGATTGTGTGATTTGTGACGTTCTCAGACGCGGGGACAGTGAAGTCTCCCGGGATATTCCAGGCTGACCTTGACTGACCTTTGATGGACAGGGGAGGGAATGTTTATTGGGAGCAGACAGGAGATGGAGTGATCAGCTACAGTCAGACCAGCCGTGATGTTTCTAAATTAAGCAACAGGCTGGAGGGTCCGAATGGCCAACTGCTGCTCCTAACTCACACGTTGTTCTGTCAATTTACCCTCAAGACTGTGACAGAGGGAGAGAATGATTCCATTCAGCTAGTCAGCATCGTGACAACGCAGCAGGAGAAGGCCATTATGCCCATCCATGCGGTTAGATAAGAATAGAATGAAGTACTCAAGTCATTTCAATAAATTATTCAGAATAGGAGGACGCCATATAACCATCCCAGGCTGTTATGCAGGAGCAGGGGCACCCTGGATAGCTGTCAGGAAATACAGAGTAGAGATCATTATGCATTTTGTGTTTGGAAAGCTGTAACTGGTAGAATACTTCAAGGATCTATGTGAGGTCATCAAAAATGTAAATCGAAATAAATAAATTGGATGAAGGGGATGGAGCTCAGTTTGCTAATGGACCAGGATAGTCATTCAATAAGATGTTAAATGGAGACAGAGCGTCTGAAATGGAACACAGACAGCCAGAGGGCGGAGCGTCTGCGTTGAGATACAGACAGGGGAGGGGCAGAGCGTCGACAATGGGATACAGACCTGGGGAGGGCAGAGCATCTGGAATGGGATACAGCCGAGGAGGGCAGAGCGTCTGCAATGGGATAGAGACAAGGGGCGGGCAGAGAGTCTGCAATGGGTTACAGACAGGGGAGGGCAGAACATCTGAAATGAGATACAGACAGGGGAGGGCAGGGCGCCTGCAATTAAATACAGAGAGGGGAAGGGCAAGGCCGCCTGCAATGGGATACATACAGGGAGAGGGAAGCGCATCTTCAATGGGATACAGGCAAAGGAAGACAGAGCATCGCCAATGGAATACAGACGGGGGAGGGCCAAGCGTCTGCAATGGGATACAGACAAGGGGAGGACAGGGCTTCTGCCGTGGGAGAGCGTCTGCAATGGGATGTAGACATTGGAGGGCATAGGGTCTGCAATAGGAGATAGGCAGTTGAGGGCAGAGCGTCTGCAATTGGATATAGACGTTGGAGGGCAGAGCGTCTGCAATGGGATACAGGCATTGGAGGGCATAGCGTCTGCAATGAGAGACAGACGGGATGGCAGAGTGTCTGCAATGGGATACAGACGGGGAAGGCAGAGCGTTTGCAATGGGATACAGACAGGAGGAGGGCAGAGCATCTGCATTAGGATACAGACGGGGGAGGGCTGAGCATCTGCAATGGGATACAGACAGTGGGCGGCAGAGAGTCTACAATGGGATACAGACAGGGCGACGGCAGCACGTCTGCAATGGGATACAGAGAGGGGGAGTCCAGCGCATCTGCAATGGAATAGAGTCAGAAGACGGCTGTGAGCAAACCTTCAGTAAAAAAAAAATCAGTGCAATGGAGGCGATGGGAACTTTTTGTTTCGTGGAAAAGACAAAACAGCAGAAAATTATTTAAATGCAGGGAGAATGCAGAACTCAGTGTTACAGGGGGATTTGTGTGTCTTCGTACATGAATCACATCAAATTACTCTGAATATGTTGCAAGAGATTTGGAAGAGAAATGGAATGATTCTGTTTCGTGCAAGGGGTGTTGGGTATGATCTAAGCCATGTTTTTTTTTTGCATCAGTGCAGGGCAGTGCTGAGATCGCATCTGATGCACGATATGTAGTTATGATTGCCTAAACTGAAAAATAAAAGGTTTAGAAACGTTTCAAAGATGTTGCCCTTTACTCGTTCTTGGGATGAAGTCATTCCGTTATGAAGAATTAACAGTTCAGCCTGCGAATGAGAGATGTTTTATTGACCATATAAGATCTTGAGAAGAGTGTATTTGGTGAATAACGGATGGTTATTTCTTCTTGTGTGGGAGAATAACACTGGGGAAGTAATTTAAGAATTCGACATGTTCAAAAGAAAGGTCATTGTACCGAAAAATTGAAGTCTGATTTCTCTTCATATACGCTGTCAGACAGGCCGAGCTTTTCCAGCAATTTCTGCATTTGTTTAAGTATTGTTTAACATTCTCATCTTAGCACAGATATTATGAAGAAACGAAACGCACATATTCAAAACAAGTAGGGTCATTTAATGTTAATGAATTGATTCTGTGTACGACAGCAGCAGTAATGCTGGAATCGAGAATGTGATGGAGTCATATAATTCGGACAATGTTCAAGGAAAGCTCACATAGCCCAGTTTGGGGTCTGATAATGTTACTGATTTAACTTACAGATGTAAAAATGTAGCCTATCTGTGAAGGAACAGTCGATTGCTCCCTTTCTGTTTCCTGTCGCTCAACTCAGCAATGTGTTGGAGTGAAATTGAAAGCCTAGTCGTCTTTCCCACTCATAGAGAATTCCTGATGAGGATTAATTAGAATTTCCCAATTCCTTAAAGCAATGCAATTCAACCAAATCCAACTGTTTCAGGAAGAAATCCCATTGTCAGAAGGTTGTACGAGCAGAATAACCTCAGAAGGAATTATTCAGACTCGATAGTGTGGGGAACAGGCAAGAGATTCTGTGGCTGCAAATAGGAATCCAGGATGGTGTATAGCCTCCTCCGTGTCAGGGTTCAGGATGTCTCGGAGCGGCTGCAGAACGTTCTCATCGGGTCGGGGAGCAGCCAGAAGTCTTTGTGCACATTAGTAGAAATGACATGTGTAGAAATAGTGATGAGATTCTGCAGAGTGATTATATAGAGCTAGGAAAAAGGGTAGAAGACTGGACCACGACAGTGGGTAATATCTGGTTTACTTTCAGGGCTCCGTCCTAGTGAGGGTAAGAACCGGAGGATATGGCAGATGAATGTGTGACGAAAGAATTGGTGCAGGGGGCAGAGATTTTTGGGTCATTGGGATCTTTTTAGAGGCAGAGGTGACCTGTTCAGGAAGGGCGGGTTGTACTTGAACTGGGAGGGGACCAATATCATGGCCAGCAGGTTTGCTAGTGCTGCAAGGCCGGATTTCAACTCGTTTGGCTGGGATTGGGGAGGGGTGGGATCCTCAACAGCAGGGAGGCAAGTGCGAGGCTGGAAGGAGATACAGTAATCAGAAACAGTAAAGTGAAGAGACAGGTCAGGCTGGAACACGACAGTAGCAAGGAATGCCTGTTGGATTAAATTGCAATTGTTTCAATGCGACATGGCTGACAGATAAGACCGATGAACACAAGGCGTGGATATGCACGTGGAACTGGGATATTATAGCCATTACAGGAACATGGCTAAGGGAGGGACAAGATTGGCAGCCTAATGTACCAGGGTAAAGTTGCTTTATGTGGGACAGAGATGGAGGAAGGAGGGGAAGGGGAGTTTCATTTTTGATCAAGGCGAGTATCACAGCAGTATTCAGAGATAAAATAACTGAAGGAACATCCATTGAGGATTTGTGAGGGAGCTTAGAAATAAGAAGGGAATGGTGATATTACTTGTATTATTCCATAAACCCCCAAATAGTAAACGAGGAATTAGCGGAACAAAAATATGTAGAGCGATTGGGGAGACTTGCAGGGCCAATGGGATTGCATTAGTAGGAGATTTTAATTTTCCAAACATAGTCTGGGAATGACATAGAATTAAGAAATGAGACGGGGTGCATCTATTAAGTGTGTTCAGAAAAGTTTCCTCAAGCAGTATGTAGAGGGTGCAACTGGGGAAATGTCAAAACTTGATCTACTCTCAGAACTAAGGCAGGACAGGTGACTGTAGTGACAATGGGGGAGCACCCTGGGAATAGTGACCATAGTTATATTAATTTTAAAATAGTTATGAAAAAGTACAAAACAGGTTCACGTGTTCAAGTTCTAAATTGAGACAAGGCAAATTTTGTTGGAATTAGACAGGAGCTTGTAGGGGTTGATTGGAGGAGTTTGTTTACAGGCGAAGGGACCTCCTGCAAGTTGGTGGCCTTTAAAAGTGAAACGTCTAGAGTTCAAGGTCTATATGTTCCTGTGAGGGTAAAGGCCAAGGTTCGCAGGAAGAGGGAAGCATGGATGTCAGGAGATATTGAGGCTTTGACCAGCAAAAAGGAGGCGTGGCTCAGGTCCAGGCAACTGGGATCGAGGGAATCCCTGGAGGTATACAGGCGATAGAGTAATTTACTGAAGAAGGAAATCAGGAGGGCGAAAAGGGGGCACAAGATAGCTTTGGCTGAGAAGATTATGGTGAATCCAAAAAGGTTCTTTACGGATATTAAAGCAAAAGGAATAACTAAATGAGAATTTGACCCCACAAGGTCCAAAGTGGACATGCTTGTCTAGAACCATAGGAGATGTGTGAGATTCTCCATGAATATTTCTGTTCTGCCTTAACCGTGGAGAAATACATAAAGATTTAGGAGGTGAACAAAGGTCGTAGTGTTATCTTGGGATGAGTCAATATCACAGGAGAAGACGTGTTGGATGCATTAGAATGTATGAAGGTGGATAAATCTCTTGGTCCTAAACAGATGCATCCAAGAACACTGCAAGAGGCTACAGAAGAAACTACGAGGACCCTGGTTGATATTTTTGCATCATCGTTAGCTACAGTTTAGGTTCCAGAATATTGGAGATTAGCAAATGTTGTGCCATTATTCAAGAAGGGTAGCAAAGAAAAATCTGGAATCTAAAGACTAGGAAACCTAACATCTGTGGCAGCTAGGTTACTTGAGAAGTCGCTGAGGGATGAGATACACATGCATTTGGAAAGATAAGGTTTGTTTAGACATTGTTTTTTGACAGATTCCCTACAGTATGGAAACAGGCTATTTGGCCCAACAAGACCACACCTATATTTACCACTGACGAATGCACATAACACTATGGGTAACTTAGCATGGCCAATTCACCTGACCTTCCCATCTTTGGATTGTTGAAGGAAAATGGAGCACCCAGAGGAAACCCACACAAACACAGTGAGAATGTGCAAACTCCACACAGAGAGTCACTTGAAGCTGGAACCAAACCCGGATCCATGGCACTATGAGGCAGCAGTACTAGCCACTGAACCACCATGCCACCCTTGCTTTTTTGAATACAGTTCAATGATACAGGGACAAAATCTATTCTGCCCTTCACCCATGATGCACGTTCCAATATCACATACCATGGATAATTTATTCTCCACTGAAAATGTCATCTTATTATTATTTATTAGTTTGTTATTGTTAATTTTAATAATTATTATTAATATCTGTTTTTAGACTGGAAACATTGCATGGCTGTGTGAGTGGGAGATCATGCCTCTCAAATTTGTTTGAGTTCATTGATGAAATGACCAGGAATGTTGATGAGGGTAGGGCGGTAGACGTAGTCTGTATAGTTTTCAGTAAGGCCTTTGACAAGGTTACCATTGATAGGCTGGTCTGGAAGCTTAGAATCGCATGGAATCCAGAGGGAGCTGGCAAATTAGACACACAATTGGCTTCATGATTGCAAGCAATGAGTACTAGTGAAAGGATGCTCTCGGACTGGAGGCCTGTGACACATGAAGTGCCTCGGGGTCAGTGCTGGGCCCATTGCTGTTTGTTATCTGTAACAATGATGTTCTTGCGAATGTACAAGGCATGATTAGTAAACTTGAATATGACACTGAAATAGGTGGTATCATGCACAGTGAGGAAGTATATCAGAAATTGCAGCAGGGCCTTGATTAAACTGGAGAAGTGGGCCGAGGAATATTTTGGCAACGTTAGATCAAGGTAGGAGTTTCATGGTGATTGGTAGGACCTCAAGGAGTGTAGTTGAGCAGAGGGACCATGGAGTTTAGGTCCACCGTTCTATGAAAGTGGGGTCATATTTAGACATGGTAATGAAGAAGGTTTTGCCACACTAGCAAGCATCGGTCAGGACATGGAGGCGAGCAGTTGGGAAGTAATGTTGAAGTTATTCAGGAAGTTGGTGAGGCTGCACTTGTAGTGCTGTGTCAGTTTTAGTCACATTGCGATCGAAAGGATGTTTTTAATTTGGAATGTGTGCAGACGGAATTTACAAAAGTGTTGCCAGAACTCAATAGTATGAATTATAGGGAGAGGTTGGACAAGTGAGGACTTTTTTCTTTCGAAAATAGAAGACTGAGAGGGATCTTATAGAAGTTTACATGGATAGGGTGAATGGATCCAGCCTTTTTTTCCTAGAGTTGGGGAATCGAGGAGGAGAGGGCATCAGTTTAAGGTGAGAGGGGAAAGAATAAAAAGGAAACTGGTGGGAACTGTTTTACACAGAGAGTGGTGCACAAAAGGAATGAGCTGCCAACGGAAGTGGTTGAAGCATTTATATTAACGATATTTAAACGGCATTTGGGCAAGTACATGGACAGGAAAGGACGAGAACGCTATGGGGCAAGTGCTGGGAAATGAGGTTAATGTGGTTGGATATTTGGGTCAGAATGGACGAGTTTGGGCAAAAGGACCTCTCTGCCTCTCTCCATGCTGTAAGACTTGATGACTACAAATAGAACAGCATTTGGGTCAAACTCTCATTTTCCCTTTGGTCATGAGTTCAAATCATATTTGGACAATGTTCTTTCATGTTAACTTTGCAGATATTTTTTCTTTTCAGTTCGTTCTCGACAATAAATGCGTGTTTGTGTGTGTGTGTGTGTGTGTGTGTGTGTGTGTACGTTTCTCAGTATTTTTCAAAGAGAAATATCAATGTACATATTTGCAATATCTTCTCGTCATTCCTCTTTCCATCATAGTTTGAGCAACTTTATTTTGTTCATAGACTTTTTTTTAATAGATCAAATAAATCTGTCTGAAAATGTGTTGCTGGAAAAGCGCAGTAGGTCAGGCAGTATCCAAAGAGCAGGAGAATCGATGTTTCGGGCATGAGCCCTTCTCATGCCCGAAACGTCGATTCTCCTGCTCTTTGGATGCTGCCTGACCTGCTGCGCTTTTCCAGCAACACATTTTCAGCTCTGATCTCCAGCATCTGCAGTCCTCACTTTCTCCCTTAAATAAATCTGCCTGACTTGTTCCTAACACTGACCCTGACACACTCTGAGAACTATATGATTGGCCCTATCACCAACCTAGTTATAATTATTTTTGTGGCCAGTGGAGGAGTGAGGCGACAAAAGGGAGCAATAATTTAAAAAGAAACACAGGGAATTATCGACTCAATCAGCCAACGTCAGAGTCGAGGAGTTCGTTGGAGGGGATTATAAGGGATAGGATTTACATCTATTTAGAAAGACAACGACTGATTAGGGGTAGTCAATATGGATTTGTGTGATGGAAATCATGTTTAATTAATGTGATTGAGCATTATGCAGAGGTGATAAAGAAGGTGTACATTGTTTACACAGACTTCAGCAAGGCATTTAATAAAGTTCCCCATCGTAGACAGCTTAATAAAATTAGGTTATATGTAATCTAGGAAAAGCTAGCAAATTGGATACAAAATTGGATTGAAGGTAGTGGATTGTTTTCCAGACAGAAGATCTGTGGCCAGTGGAGTGCTGAACCAATCAGTGCAGAGCTCACTGCTTTTCATCACGGATATAAACAACTTTGAAGTGATTATCGGAGGCATGATTAGTAGGTTTACAGATAACATCAACCAATTGGTGCAGTGGACAGTGAAGAAGATTATCTCAGAATATAACGGGATCCTTGACCATCAATGATCCAAGGCTTGGCAGATGGAGTTTAATTATATATTTGTGAGGTTTTGCATTTAGGTAAGTTAAAGTGGGGGTAAGGCCCTGGGGAATTTTGCTGAACAAAGAGACCTACGGGTGAAGATTCATAGTTCCTTGAAAGTGGAGTTTAGGTCGGTAGAGTGCTGAGGAACGTGGTTGGCATGCTTGCCTTAATTAGTCAGAACATTAACTACAGGAGTTGGGATAGCGTGCTGCGCTTGAACAGGACGTAGGTGAGGCCACTTTAAGAATACTGCGTACGTGTCAGTTGACTCTGCTAAAGGATGGATGTTGTTAAGCTTGAAAGGCTTCAGAAAAGATTTACAAGATTTTCTGGAACCAGAGGGTTTGAGCTACAGGGAGATGATGAACAGGATGATGCTTTTTGCCCTGGCCTGACAGAGGCTGAATGGTGACATGACAGAGGTTTAAAACTCCTGAGGGGCATGGACAGTTTGAATGGGCAAGATCTTTTTCCCAGTATAAGGGCGTCCAGAACTAGATGGCACAGGGTGAAGGTGACAGGGCAAAGACTTAGAAAGGACCTGAGGGGAAACTTTTTGATACAGAGGCTGGTGGATGTACTGTCAGAGGAAGTGGTGAAAGCAGTTATAATTACACGTTTAAAATGTATCTGGATAGGTACATAAATAGGAATGGTTCAGAGTGGCAAGTGGGACGAGATCTGATTAAGATGCTTGATTGGCAAGGACAATTTGGGCAAAATGATCTGTTTCGACTTTGTATGACTCTCTTATTTTCACAGCGATATGAGGAAAAATTCCAAAAGTGCCATGCGAATGGGAATTCTCTTCGACAGAAGTTTGTGGTGCTTCTCTGATTACAAGTATTCACAGCTGAGTTAGTTAAAGATTTGACAGAGAAGTGAGTCACGGATAATGGGACACAGAGAGGAAGATGAGGCTGAGACTACAACTTGATCAGCCACAATCTTAATGCCTGGTGGAGAAGGCTCCAATTCTCTAATGACCCACTCCTGCTCTTCAGTCCCACGTTTCTATTTTCCATTCAACCCCTCTAGCCTGCTAGACAGGAGCAGTTGGAGTCCACTTACTGTTATAGCATAGTGCACAGAAACAGAGGAGACCATTTCGTCCATCGAGACTGTCCCACAAGGTTTGGGACATTTAGAAAATGTAATTGGAAGGCCCAGGCTGGATATGAAAGAGGTTGCTCATTTCTTTTTATAGAGCATTCTCTCTCTGTAAATTGTGCTTCATTTGTTGATCATGTTTGAGACCCAGATTCACTGTGAATACAGCCCCCAAATCTCACCTAGCAATGGCTCATAAAATCCGCTGGTCTCCCTGATTGCAACATTCCATAAAAGATCGTCCAGGAAAATAACATCTACTAACTTTCCAATAATAGAATGGGAAAACATCAGAAACAGGGGAAGGACATTCACATCCGAAGCCTGCCTTGCCCTTCATTAAGATCAAGGCTGACCTGCTCCAAGTCTCAACTCTCCCTTAATGTTCAAGTCTTCTTGAGCACTTCCATAGAACACAGAACAAAGAACAATACTGATTAGGAGATGCCGGTGTTGGACTGGGGTGTACAAAGTTAAAAATCACACAAAACCAGGTTATCGTAAAACTGGTTTAATTAGAAGCACGCTAGATTTGGAGTGTCGCTCCTTCATCAGGTGATAGTGGAGTGCTCAAGCCTAACACAGAATTTATAGCAGAAATTTACAGTGTGATTTAACGGAAATTATACAATGAAAAATTGATTGTCTGTTAAGCCTTTCATCTGTAAGAATACCATGATAGTTTCACTCCTTTCATATGTAAATCACAAAACATTTTTTTAAGTTGCATTCTCAGGTTAGCTGTTAATAATGGTGATAACTAGACAATATGTTGAAAGTGGCGCCCCCTGTGTTGTCTGTCTATGCCATGATGTTTATATTGATTCTAATCTAAAACGTGAGATAACGGAGTTTTACGTGAATTCATGCAGTTTTTGAGCTCAGAGTTCTACATGAATGCATGCAGTTAGGACTTTCAGACCTCGACGTTGTGCCGTTTATCCTACTGTAAGATCAGACTAAACTACATGCTTCCATTCACTTTGTTCCATGTACCTATCCAAGCGTCTCTTAAGTTTCCCCCAAGTATTTGACTCTACGACCACCGCTGGCAGTGCATTTGACACACCCAACACTCTGCGTAAATAATCTACCTCTGATATCTCCCCTAAACCTTCCTCCAATTACTTTAAATTTATGCCACCTAGTGATAGACTTTTCTGCCCTCTGAAAATGTTTCTGGCCATTCCATCTCTTTTTTTCCAAGTATGGGGACAGCAAACACGAGGGGACACAACTTTAATGTGTGGGGAGATAGGTATAAGACGGATGTTAGAGGTAGTTTCTTTGCTCAGAGTGCAGTAAGGGTATGGAATGCTTTGCCTGCATCTGTAGTAGATTCGGCATTTTTATGTATATTTAAGTCGTCATTGGACAGGCAAATGGACGGACATGGAATAATGTAGGTGGGATGGGTTTCAGCTGTGTCTGACAGTGTGGTGCAACATCGAGGGCCGAAGGGACTGTACTGCACTTTAATGTTCAATGTTCGATATTCTATGCCTCTCATCGTCTTGTACACCTCTATCAATTCACCTCTCATCTATTTTTCCTCCAGTGAGAAAAGCCCTCGCTCCCTCATGGTTTCTTCTGTCGAGGCAGCCTCATGGTAAATCTCCTCTTTACCCTCTCTAAAGCTTTCTTATCCTTCCTATAATGAGGAGACCAGAACTGAACACAATATTCCCTGTGCGATCTGAGCAGGGCTCTGTCGAGCTGGAGCATAACCTTGTGTCTCTTAAACTCAATCCCCTTGCAACTGATAGCCAAAACACCATGCGCCTGTTAACAACCCAATCAACTTGGATAGCAACTTTGAGGAATCTGGGGCACGGACCCCAAGAACACTCTGTTCCTCCACACTGCCAAGAATCTTCCGCCTCGGGACCCTCCAACCACAAGGAATGAATATCAGATTTCTCCAGCTTCCTCATTTCCCCTCCCCCCACCTTGTCTCAATCCCAACTCTCAAACTCAGCACCACCTTCCAGACCTTCAATTTTCTTCCTGATCTTTCCGTCCCCACCCCCTCTCCGGCCTATCCCCCTTACATTAACCTCTTTCCACCTATCGCATTTCCAACTCCCCTCCCCCAAGTCCCTCCTCCCTACCTTTTATTTTAGCCTGCTTGGCACAATTTCCTCATTCCTGAAGAAGGGCTCATGTCCGAAACGTCGATTCTCCTGATCTTTTCATGCCGCCTGACCTGTTGTGCTTTTCCAGCAATACATTTTTCAGCTCCTCAGTTTCACTTCCTGGCTAAGAAAGCTCTTACATTTTCACACAGTCGCACAATAACAGTTCCTCTCTCCAAAGAAGCAGTTGGCAATGAACATTACGTTTCTCTATATCTCAGCGACTCTCAGTATTGTTGATGGAGTTGATCACCACACTCAGAGACGAGAGATAGAGGGAACAAAACTCACGTTAAGCAGGGACATACCAAAATAAATATAATGTTCAGGATTATGTGAAAAGAGGAAATGGTAGAATAACTTCCCATTCTATTTTCCTTCCAGTCCATCATCAGCAATCCTTTTGCTTGCTTTTTCCTTTCTCTCTCTCTCTCTCTCTCCATCTCTCTCCCTTTCTCTCTCTCTTTCTCTCTCTCTTGCTGAACATCATCCATTCAAAACAAACCTCCCGCTCACCCTTCCATCCATTCCTGATATAATAATATTATTTCTCAGTTGCATTCAGTTTTGATAGGTTCAAGGAGAAGTAAGTCCCTAATTATGGAAGAGGGAAATCCTCCAGTGACCCAGTTAGGTCCAGGAAGACCGATATTAATCACAGTTACTGAACAAACAGCTCCAGTTAACCCTTTTCACGGCAACTCTGATCTATCACAATAATACTTGGTGTGGCTGGGATTTTGATATCGCTGATTTTTGGGCTCATGGCACATCTCCAGTTGTAAACATAGAGGTGAGGGAGAGACATAATTCTTTCTCTTCACAAGCTCGATGATTCTGCTGTGTTTTGGCAATATAGGAATTGCTGGTCTCCCGATGCCGTCTGTGTCTGATTACCAGGCCTGCTGTATCTTTTCCTTTTATTTATTTATGTTTAACGTTGAATTTTGTCTGTCCAGCATTAAACGGCTTAGGTGGGTTTAGGCATTTTGGAGAGGCACATACAGAGTCATAGACGATGTAGATACAGTCCATGCCTTGTGTTCTTGCACCCGTAGCCTGGTCCTGTGCAGTGATGGTCAAACTCTCACAGAACCAGGATTCTTAGTTTTACCTTTTGTCAGTGATTGCTGGCGTCTCAGCAGGTTTGGAATGCAGTAAATCTCTCTCGGGTGCTACACAGTGTCTCTGTGATTTCTCTTGAAACTGTCTTTTGATGTTCTTTCCTCCTGGATTGGAGAACTGCATGTCAGACAATCTGTTTCCTGCATTTGTTTTTTGACATTTGTGTGCTTATTGGATGATACCATATTGGAGCAGTTACTGTATAGTAGTTAAATAAACTATGATTCTGCTAAGTTTTCCAACAGAATTATGCTATAGCAAGTTCCTCTACCTTTTGTTGTCTTTTATCGACAGTATTTTAATAAATTGTGTTTTGTTTAATGTCGAATATTTTGACCAAGTAAATTCTATCTCAAACACAGCACCTCGCATTTACCTGCGGAATGGGCCGAGCTGGAGGAGTGATAATCATGTCAGGAATTTTATCGGATACTCAATCCACCTCTCAGATACAGCCCGGACACGTATCAGCCCAGATGAGATACCTGCTCTGCATGAAGCACTGTGTAGACCAGGGTAGTATACTGGTCAGCAATCCGTCCAGGATCGAACACTGTTTAGAGCTCACTAGTTCACTACTTATGTAGTCCAACAGTGCACTGATCTGTAAACTTGGACTCGATGATCTGTTCAGCACAGGGCGCTGTGCAGAACACACAAAGGCATTGTTCTATTCACACAGACTAGATATCTGTGCAGTATGGGCAGCTGTGCATTGAATAGCAGTGAAATTATCCATTAATCTGAAATAGTTACCTTCCCAGCACACACAGTTGTGTACACCAATCACTGCATTTCTGAGTCACACTATGTTAGATCACTGCCCAGCTTGGGGAAACTTGAAGCTCATGCTGGAAGTGACAGGATGTGCAGTTCCCCTCCATTTACAGCTCCATATCTCCATTGTGGCATGACACAGGAGTGCTGTGGGTATGAAACTCACTGACAGAGAGAGATGGCGGGGGAATCAGTTTAAATACGAACAAATAGGAGGAGCTTGGTTAAAAGAGAGGGGGAGAGAATTTCAGAGAAGGACCTGATGGTATATTTAAAAATTGTGAAATGAAAACATTTCGCTAGCATCTTGCAATATAGACCACTGTTTCCAGGAATGATGGGTGAACAGGATATTGATGCAAGTTAAGATGATGGAGAGTTTTGGATGAGCATTTGTACTGCAGCTTTGTAACTGGGAGTAGGATCAGCAGAGTCTTCGACTCATTGGACTGAATCGAAAAATAATTTGTCTCAGTGCCATTTTCATTGAGTGTGACAGAAGGAATGTCTGCACGAGGCAGAGCTAGTTACCCGGTGTTACCTTATCGAACTCACCTCATTAACTATCCACCCCACTCCATGGTGTCACTCTCATTCAATGCCAGCCCGATTCTCCCACCCATCGTGGCTGGAGGTACTCACCATCTCCCGGATGCCCCTGGATATTCAGTGATCCCTAGTACTGCTGCCATAATTAAAAAGCCAACGGGCACACGGTTGAGCTTTCTCAGTTTGGAGCTGCCCGGCATAGTTTACCGAGCAAGGCAGATAAGGAGAAATTACACCACAGCTTGTCGACAGGGGCACGGAGGCCCTGGTGAATAGTCTAGTAAAGAGGGGGACAATTCTCTTCCCAGAGGGAGTCGCACCACCAGACCCACCTAGCATGGTTTGAGCATACCACCCAGCTCAGTGCAGTATCTGCGGTCTGAAGAAAAGTCCAGCTATACTGGAAAAGCATCAGTAACCTTCCCCGCTCTGTCAGGATAAGGGTCACTGTATTCTCTCTACTCTCTGACACTCACTGTATATCTGTTAGCGCCTTCCCCTGAATAAGGCTCCATCACTCTCACCACTGCAATGCAGCACCTTCTCTCTGTCTCTGTCTCTGTCTCTCTCTCTCACCTGCGCAATACCCCACATGGTTATGAAATGTTCTTATGAGTTTCTAGAATTCTCTGGATTATATCATCTGTACAATGTTCCAGATAATTTTAAAAATAATTCAACTTTAACAAAATGTTCATCCCCCAGTATGTAACGCATCAGAGGAAGGAGCAGAGTTTTACTTTATTTTTTAAATCAATCAGGATGAAAGTGCATCATGAGGCCATTAAGCATCTCAAATATGCTCGACTATTCAGGCAAAGGAATCACCTAAACACTTGAAGATTCACTCTCTTCTTGAAGACAGGCGCCACTTTGCAGTTTCGCCAGTTTCACTGGAACACTCCTGTAATCCCGAGAGTTATGGAATATTTCACACAGTGCCACCAATCACTCTGCAACCACTTCTATTAAAACAAGCTATGAATTACTGATGAGCTCTTTACCCTTGGTCTTTTCTGTTTGAGAAAAGCCTTGTTCGTTTTGTTAGAGACAGTGCAAGACTTTCATCTGACTACAATTTTGTTTTTAATGTTGAAATCTTTCTGCCTTCCCCTGTGACGAACGATGTAAAATACTGTTTTAAATTCTCTGCCTGTTCCCTGAAACCATTTCCCCAGTTACATCCTCCAATTGCACCGCATATTCTTTCCTGCCTTTCTTCCAAGGGTCACACGCATATCATGAACGTTTTTTATTGGATATGGGAAAACTCTTGTGGTTAGATTTTTTTCATTTTTCTTGCCAGAATTGCAATATATTTCTTTGTATTTTGTTTTATACAATCTGCTTCTGCTTCCAAAAGTAAACTTCCCAAATGTGGCCGACGCTAGATCTTCCCAATCTGAATTCTTTAGTTTGTGATTGATTAGTATCCTTCTCAACCTTTGTGCATCATGGGTGGTTCATCATCACATCTTCATATCATCTTCTTTTTGACCAGAGTCAAAAATAGCTGAGCGCTATTAAGCAGTACCTGCTTAAATATTCCCCTACCCCAAACTCATCTGCTGACCTTCACCTGTGTCGATTTTCACACTGCGTATTTGACCAGATATATTACATAAATCTGCATTTGAAATGCCTGGCTCTTTTCAGTCATTCAGTGGGAACCTACGTATTTGGCTGAACACATGGAGAGTGACTCCATTCTCTCAGGTTTTCTGGCTCTGTGATGTCTATTCAATGATGTCACATTCCTGTGGGAAGCTTCGTACATGACATCCTTTTCTCTCAAACGAGAAATCACCTCACTCTAATGGACTGAGCCTTCAGCTGTGACTGTCCCGTCTCTCTCACTTCTGCCCTCACTTCACCCCCTCCTTCCCAGAAAATGATAGATCTCCCTTTGTCCTCTCTTCCTACTGCACTAGAATCTGCATTCGCAGAATCATCGTCCACCACTTCCACCACATCCATCAGGATAGCACTATCAAACACATCTTCCCCTCCCGTCCACTTTCAGTAGTTCACAGGGACTATTCCTTCTGTGGCATGCTCCATCACCCCGAACATTTCTCCACAAACCCATGGCACCTCCCCATGTAAATGCAGAAGTTGCAACATTTGCCCATTCACCGCTTCCCTCATCACTGTACACACACCTTTCAGGTGAAGTAGCATTTCACTTGTACTCTTTCAATCCAATCTCCTGTCATTGCTTATCACAATGCAGTCTCCTTTACATTAGTGAGCCAAACAGAAACTGATTTGAGGAACATCTCCACTTGGTCTGTAGGAATGACCCTTTCCTTCTGATTGCTCCTACATTGCTGTCAGGATAATGAGAATTCTTTGAGGAGGTAACGGAGCGTTGAACCAGAGAGAGTTACCTATCTGAACTTCCAGAAGGCCTCTGATATGGTACCGCACAGAAGGCTGCAAAGTTAGATAAGGACCCATGGCGTCAGAGGCCAGGCACTAGCATAGATAAAAGGTTGGCTGTCTGGCAGGAGGCATAGTGAGGATAAAATTGTCCCTCTCAAGATGGCAACCGGTGACTAGCACTGTTCCACAAGAGTCAGTGTTATGACCACAACATTTCACTTTATAGGTGAGAAGGAAGAGGGGAGATCCAATTGAAACTTACAGAATACTGAATGATCTGGACACAGACAAATTGGGAGGACGTTGGCACTGGCAGGAGGACACAGGCATAAAGCAAAGGGAAAACCCATTAGAACGGAGATAAGACTAAACGTCTTTAGCCAGAGGGTGGTGAAATTGTGGAATTCCTTACCACAGAAGGCTGTGGAAACCAGATCATTTGGCACCATCGATATAGCCAAGAAAGGGACTGAGGATCTGAAAAGTAACTACACAGAGTTAGTTTGGAAGCTGAAGAGCAGGACGAGTAGAGTAGTGATCTCAGGTTTGCTACCAGTGGCACGAGCTAGTGAGATGAGGAATAGTCAGCGAATGCAGCTTTACACGTGACTTCGAGGGTGGTGCAGGAGGGAGGGCATCAGTTACCTTGACCAACGGAATACCTTCTGGTTAAGGTGGGACCTGTACACGAAAGACGGGTTGCACCTGAACTGGAGGGGCACAAATATCCTGTTTGGGAGATATGCTCGTGTGATTCTGGCCGGTTTAAACGAGTTTGGCAGGGGGGTAGGAATAAGACCACACGTCTGAGAGGGGGTTAGTTGCAGACGGGACAGTGACAGGATGTATTGAATCTTTCAGGAAGGTTTCTCACGCGATGCAACAAAGGGATAATTTGAAGTGTGTCTGCTTTAATGCAAGGAATGTCTGAAATAAGAGTGACAAACTTAGAGCATGGATCAGTACTTGGGGCTACGATGTCGTGGCCATAACAGAGACGTAGGTTTCACAGGGGCAGGGATGGTTGCTTGATGTTCCAGGGTTTAAAACGTTTAAAAATGTTTCGGAACGGCACAGTATCTCAATGGTTAGTACTGCTGCCTCACAGCGACAGAGACTCGGGTTCAATTCCCAACTGAGGGGACTGTCTGTGTAGAGTTTGCAAATATTCCCCGTGGGTGTGTTCCGGTTTCCTCCCATAATCCAAAGATGTGCACTTTTGGTGAATTGGCCATGCTAAATTGCCCATAGTGTTAGATGAAGGGGTAAATGTAGGGGACTGGTTCTGGGTGGGTTGCTCTATGGAGGGTTGGTGTGGACTTGTTGGGCCGAAGGGCCTGTTTCCACACTGTAAGTAATCTAATTTTATCTAAAAAAGAACAGGATGGGTGGAAAATGAGGAAAGGGTGTAACATTGCTAATCAGAGAGTGCGTCACAGCTACAGAAATGAAGGTTGTTGAGGAAGGTTTGTCTCCTGAGTCAGTGTGGGTGGAAGTTAGGAACAGCAAGGGAACAGTCACTGCATTTGGGTGTTTTCTACAGATCACCTAATAGCAGTAGAGAGATTGAAGATCTCATAGGCAGGCAGATTCTAGAAAAATGCAAACGTAGCAGGGTTATTGTTATGGGTGATTTCAACTTTTCCAATATCGCCTGGAACTTCCTAAGTGCAGATGGTGTGGATGAAGCCGTTTTTGTCAGGTGTGTTCAAGACCGTTTCCTTGCTCAGTATGTAGATAGACCGACGAGGGGAGCGGCAATTTTGGATTTGGTGCTCAGCAACGAGCCAGGACAGGTGTCAGAACTCACGGTGGGAGAGCACTTTGTTGAAAGTGATCACAACTGCCTCACATGTAGCACAGTCTGCGAGAGTGAAAGGTGCAGTTTCCGAGGGAAGATGTTTAATTGTGGAAAAGGAAATTATGACGCTATCAGACAGGAGTTGGGAAGTACAGACTGGGAGCAATTGTTCCACAGAAAGGGCACAGCAGATATGTGGAGACTGTTTAAGGAGCAGTTGTTGCGAGTGATACACAAATTTGTTCCTCTGAGACAGGTAAGAAGGGGTAAGATTAAGGAACATTGGATGATGAGAACAGAGAAACTTCTCGACAAAAAGAAGCAGCTGCAAATGTGTTGCTGGTCAAAGCACAGCAGGCCAGGCAGCATCTCAGGAATAGAGAATTCGACGTTTCGAGCATAAGCCCTTCATCAGGAATCAAAAAGCAGGCAGCTTACGGAAGATGGAGGAAGCAAGAATCTAGCACATCTTTAGAGGATTACAGTCTTGCTAGAAAGGAGCTCATAAATGGAACGAGGCGAGCCATGATGGGGCACGAGAAAAGGCTTGGCAAGAAGTATTAGAGAGAATCCAAAAGCATTTTTCTCATACGTGAGGAATAAGGGAATAATCAGGGAGAAGGTAAGGCCGATCAGGGATAGCGTAGGGAACTTCTGCATGGAGTCTGAGCAGATAGGGGAAGCCCTAAATGAGTTTTTTGCTTCGATTTTCACCAAGCAAAGAGAACGTGTTGTAAATGAAAACTTAGAGTAGCTGGGCCAGATCAGTCTTGACCAGGTCAAGATTGATGAATTTGATGTGCTAGCAATTTTGGAAAACATTGAGATGGATACGTCCCCAGGGCCAGACCAGATTTATCCTACACTGCTCCGGGAAGCAAGAAAGGAGGTTTTAAAGTCACTCGTGATGATATTTGCCTCCTCACTCTCCACTGGAGTCGTGACGGAGGATTGGAAGGAGGCGAAAGTTGTTCCTTATTTCAAGAAGGGTAATAGGGAAATCCCTGGCAATTAGAGACCAGTCAGTCTTATGTCTGTGGTCAGCAAAGTTTGGAAAAAGTTCCGAGGGATAGGATTTATGACTATCTGGCAAAGCATAGTGTGACTAAAGGGCAGTCGTTCCTTACAAATCTTCTTGATTTCTTTGAGGTGTCAAGACGGGTTGACTACGGTCAAGCAGTGGATGTGGTGCATGTTGACTTTAGCAAGGTATTTGAGAGGGTTCCCCATTGATGGCTCATTCATAAAGTCTGGAAGGATGGGATACAGGGAGATTAGGCTATCTGGATTCAGACTTGGCTGGCTGGCTGAAGGAAGACAGTGGTTGTAGATGGAAAGTATTCTGCTTGGAGGACAGTGTTGAGAGGGATCCAACAGGGCTACGTTCTTGGGCCTCAGACTTTTGTAGATTTTATACATGACTTGAATGAGGAGGTTATGTGGTGGGTTAGTAAATTTGCTGATGACATAACGGTTGGAGGTGTCGTCAATAGTATAGGGGTCTTCTGTAGGCTGCAGCGCGACATAGACAGGATGCAGAGCTGGGCTGAGAAATGGCAGATGTAGTTCAACCTGGATAAATGCGAAGTGATGCATTTTGGTAGTTCAAATTCGAATCCTGAATATAGTATTAAATACAGGATTCTTGGCAGTGTGGTGGAACGAGAGGGATCTGGGTGCACAGGTGCACAGATCCTTTCAAAGTTGCCAACCACGTGGATAGGGTGTCAAGAAAGTATATGGTGTTTCGGCTTTCATTAACAGCGGGATCGAGTTTAAGAACCGCAAAGTTTTGCTGCAGCACGACCTGTTTTTGGTGAGATCACACTTTGAATATTGTGTCCAGTTGTGGACGCCCTGCTATAGGAAAGATACAGAGGCCTTGGAGAGGGTGCAAAGAAGGTTTACCACGATGCTGCCTGGACTGGAGGGCTTGCTTTATGAAGAAAGTTTGAACAAGCTTGGACCTTTCTTTCTGGAGAGAAGGAGGAGAGAGGATATCTGATCGAGGTGTACAAAATAATGAGAGGAATAGATAGAGTCAACATCCAGAGACTTTTCCCCAGGGCAGCATTGACTAGTACGTGAAGTCATAGTTTGAAAATATTAGGAGGAAGGTAAAAGAGAGATGTCAGATGTAGGTAGGTTCTTTACGCAGAGAGTTGTGAATGCATGGAATGCATTGCCAGAGGTGGTGGTGGAAGCAGAGTCATTGGGGACATTAATGTGACTTTTGGACATGCACATGGATAGCAGTGAGTTGAGGGGTGCGTAGCTTTCAGCTTCCTGTCACAGTTCCAAGTTGTGCAGGTTAGGTGAACTGGCCATGCTGAATTGCCGATTGTGTTCAGGGATGTTGATGTTAGGTGTAATGCTCTTTGCAGGGTCAGTATAAACCTGTTGGGCTGAAGGGCCTGTTTCCACACTGTAGGGATTCTAAGAAAATGCAGGCTGCTGCAATATTCAAATGAAGCACAACCCAAGCTCGAGTAACACCTCACTTTACACTTTGGTACGTTACAGTCTGTAGGAGTTAATATTCAATTCCATAAATTCACTGGCTGAACCCATTATGGCTGTTCTCCCTTTTCCATACACTCTCCCTCCTGGGCTCCCTAAGTTCGTGTCTTGTTTATGTTGCATTCTACAGAGAAAATCAATTTCTAATATTTACACGTTAATTTACACATTAATATATCTGTGTCTCTTTCACCACAATTTAAAGCCCATTTGTCTTTCGCACTGGGCCTCCAAACACTATTTCCCACCTCTGCCAAGATACTAAAACGCTCGTCTTTCAATCCTTTACACGTTTGAAGAAGATTTACACTGGACTTGAACGATTAACATTGTTTCTCTGACTCACTGATTTGCTTCAAAAATGAAAAGTTACAGAACACATTTTCAATTTAGCAAAGATCATTGGATACAGGAAATCTGAAACAAAACCAAAAATTGTTGGACTTACTGGATGCTTTGAGGAACAGAGACCGAACCCGAAAGATTACCTCTGCTTTCATTCCACAGATGCTGTCAGACTTGTCAGTGTCTTCAGCAATTTCTGTTTTTGAACAACTTTCAAACATGTGTGTCAAAGCTGCTCACACGTCCCTGTCCAACAGGGAGCGCCATACACCGGGAAGTGAATGACAACGCAAGGTATACAAATTCATAAGGCTGGAATCACCGACACGACAGAGTCTTAATCATGGTCATGGAGAGAATCCGAGGGAAACACATTCGCTTTAAGCAGAAGATGGCATTACTGGAGGGGGAAAGATTCAGATAAAAACGTTAAATGCTTTTGAGGAATGTACAAATTCGAGGCATGGCATCATGGAGAGACCCTAACAGGATAAGAATTTTTCAAAAAGGAAGCGTTTCCTCATCAGAAACCGGGATAGGGCACTGTGTACAGGGGAGAATGGTGACCGGGTCCCCGTGCGAATTGAGGACAGGCAGCAGAAGTATTGCTGATATTGCTGCTCAAACTGGACATTCATGTGATGCTGCAAATCATAGCAACTGTAGTAGCAGCAGCAGCAGAATTATATTCAACAACAATATAATCTCTCAGTCTACCATTACCATAAAGCCGATCTCCGAATCAGGGATGAGTGTGGGTGAACATGCCATGTCAGAACAGTGTGTACCTAAACCTGATGACAACCCATTCAAGCCACCGCACTTACTGCTTACATTAACAAACAGCAGAACTAACATCTGAGAGAGAGGGCGGAATGACTCCAAGACTGTGGCCACTTCTTTCAAAACCAGCTATGAATTACTGCTGACCTGTCTACTCTTACTCTTATCTGTTAGAAAAATCCTTTTTCCTTTTGTTAGAGACGGTTCAAGAACTTCCCTCATGTTACCATTTTGTTTACACCATTGAAATACTTACTGTGCTTTCCCCTGTGAGGAAAGATGTAAAACACGGGTTTAAGTTATCTGTCTGCTCCCTATGGGCAATTATTCAGTCACACCCTCCAATTAACATCAGTATACTTTCCTGACTTAATTTCACCTAAGGTCACACACTCATCTTGAACTTTTTTTATATGCTCGGAAAAGCTCGTGCTGCTTGTTTTTTGTATTTCTTGCCAATTGACTACACCATATGATTTTTCTCTTTTCGTCCCTTTCTAGATTCGTAGTCACATAGCGCAAAAACAGAACCCTTGGTCCAACTTGTCCATGCTGACCAGATTTTCCAAAGTAAACTAGTCCCATCTGATTACATTTTGTACATATGCCTCTAAACATTTCCCATTCATATGTTTGTCCGAATGAGTTTTAAATGTTGTAGCTGTACTTGCATCTCCCACTCTTCCTCTGACAACTCATTCCATATACACACATCACCCTCTGTGTGAAAACATTGACGCTTCGTCCATTTCAAATATTCCCTCTTTCACCTTAAACCTATTCCTTCTATGGTTGAACTCCCCCATTCCGTGGAAAATCCCTTCGTTATTCACTCTATTCATACCTCTCATGATTTTATAAACTTCTACAATGTCATCCCTCAACGTCCTACACGCTATCTGACACTAACTTTACGAACAAGCATTTAAAGATAAATACTGCAAATTTGAAACAGTATTCAAATGACGGATAAATAACACTCAACCCAAGCTTCGTACTGTGGTTTGTTTTCCTCCATGTTACCACACTAAGGCAACAGGAAACTCTTACGAGTACCAATAAGAGGTCAAACACCTGAATTGCTTTGTCCAATCGTGTGATTATCTCTAAAGTGAAAGCGCATCTCTGGCCTGAACCATATAAGAAGGGGAATTCTTGTACCACACGGTCAGAGTGCAGCTCCCTTTCGCAGAGTGAGATGAAGGCTGAGTATACTTTTTGAAATTTGGATCACAGTGTGAATTCAGTGCAAAGGGGGAGAGGTGTTTTCAATAAGGTTTACGCCAAGAAGGAAACTTTCCGGAATGAGATGTGAGTGGGAGGTGTAAAACAACATGAATGGAGAGGCCGAGCCACACTGAGACCAAAGGTAAAGTGGCAGCACAAAACACAGCTTGATGCTACAGCAGAGTAGGTAGACTTGATCAGAGAGTTTCAGGTGAAATGGATAGGGACCATAATGTGAGAGAATGTTCTCTGTAATTTGAGAAGAAGAACCTGGAATCAGGAAGGGGAGACGAGCAGGGAAGAGGATGGAGCAGCAATGGCAGTGTTTTCGGGTGGGGGGGCGCAGGACGGGGTAAATCAGGAAGCACAGCTGAAATTCATGCTTAACATCAGCTTATGGTCCCTGAAATAAACATTATAAATCTGGCCCTCCACTAATGCTCATCAATAGTATTCTTGAGAGCTTTTGTGAATGATGGTGTTTCACATGCTTATGGAGTTCTTCTTTTGAACAGAAACAATAATTACTGAGCGGTTCAGGATATCTGCTTGAATGTCTGCTCATGTATCCTCACTGACCTTCCTCTGGGTCTATTTTCAAAATCGGCTGCAGACTAGATGTGAGGCAGAAATTCTCAATTTAGATGCGTGGTTATTACATAAGGTTATTACATACTCCTGCCTATTACATAAGGAGGGAAGGAGCGCAGTCAGCACATCGAGATATTAAACAGGAACACCGGAGTCGCCAAGTCAGGTCCTTGAGCTCCTTCCAGATGACCAGGAGGTGGCCATTCAGCATATCGAACCACGTGTACAGAAATAGGAAGATATTTTTGATGCCCCAACATAACAACTAGTGAAGCAGAGCCTAAACAGATAGACTGTTCTATGTTGTTCCTCCTGGTGCTTTACTCGTGGTACATATGTGTCACTTTAAATTGGTTTGCTGAACGTGAGAAGGAAAAGTGAATGATTTGTGCCAAGTCTCAAGGAAATGCCTTCTATCTCCGAGAAGACATTATTGCACTCCTATAGAGGTTAGAAGCTGGTGGGAATGGCGAACAAATTCAGGAGTAAGGCATTAAAGCTACTGGTAGATTTATGAACAGTGCAGAGACACACATCAACTGCACATTTAGACGGTGAGAATTCATTCAGAGCCTGGAGCTCCCTCTCAATCAACATGGGGTCTCCACACTGGTACGTGTGCTACAGGGAATTACATATCATGGGGAAAATGCAATTTCTCACAAATCACCATCTTTTTTTCTGGACATAATAAATGTTAGTCCATCATCCTCAAGTTTAAATGTAATCGCTTGTTATTCTCTCGCTGTGCTACGTATTTCGCTGGATTATACTCTCATATCTTTTATCAGTCAATTATCGTTTACACAATGCAATTCAATAAATTGTTTGCAAAGGTGCAAACATCTAATTGCACAGTTTGTATGCCTTTTCTTTTTTAGATTTTTTGTAGCCTTAGCCAAAAAGTAAATGTTTTATTTACTGAACAGCTTTGGCCAACTGTCTGTGTGGCGTTTCCACATTGTCCCCGTGTCTGCGTGGGCGGGTGCTACGGTTTCCTCCCACAGTCCAAAGATATGCAGGTGAGGTGAATTGGCCATGCTAAATTGCCCATAGTGTCAGGGATATAGAGGGTAGGGGAACGGGTCTGGGTGGGTTACTCTTCGGAAGTTCTTTGTGGATCTGTTGGGCAGAAGGGCCTGTATCCATACTGTAAGTAATCTTAAAAAAAGTGACGTGTTTATCCGGATTCAAGGGTCAGACACAGTATGTATTTTTAATGGGCTAAGAAACAGAAAGGAATAGAAGACAGTGACTGTGGAGACGGATGAGGAGTAAAGTGACATCCCCCCAGTCCCCAATGTCTTCTTGACAGACAGAATAACATCAAATGTAGAGAAAGAAACAGAATATATTCGGAAGAAGGAATTGCAAGTGACAATGTAAATAAAACAGGATAATTTGAAATGGAATGGCCGAATAACGATTGATCAGTGTATGCATCTGTGTGAGAGAGAGAGAGAGAAGAGAGAGAGAGAGAGTGCCTCTGTGTCTGTGAGAGTGTGCGTGTGTGTCTGTGTGAGTGTGTGTCTGTGTGTGTGAGTGAGTGTGTGTGCCTGTGTGTGTATGAGTGCGTGTGCGTGTGTCTCTGTGTGTGAGTGTGTGTGGGTGTCTGTGTGTGTGTCTCTGTGTGTGAGTGTGACTCTGTGTGTGTGGGTGTCTGTGTGTGTGTCTGTGTGTGTGTGTGTGTGTGAGCGTGTGTGTGTGCGTGCGCGCATGCATGCAGATACATAAGACTGTTCATATGTGTGCACCATATCCAGAATGAACAAGAGATACATAGTTAACAAAAATGATGCACGTGATTTACAAAATTTATAAAACGTTAATATGTTATTTAGTCTTCAGCTGAGATGTTATGTTCCCCTTCTTTTAACGTACCCTCTACCTCCTGCCTCTTCCTTGCATTCCCAGACCTAATCTCTAATTCTTGTCAGGATATATGTTATAAATTCCTGTTTTTGTGTTCCAATTTATTTCAGTTAAACAATTTTCTACTGGGAAACATATACAATGGCCTGCTGGGTTCTGTCAACAACTGTTGCCTGTCATAATGCTGGAGATCAACGTTCTGGCATCAGACCGACATTTCAACATATAATTCTGTTTGCACATACACTGTACAAAGGACCACAACACACAGGAATTGTAAAACCAAATACAGAAATACATCTACATATGTCAGTCATGTAGACTTCTCTATTTTTATATCTCCATGTCGAAATTCTCTCTCTATCTGTCCCTCGATTTCTCTTTTAATCTAATTGATACATCGTCCAATCGTTCTTTCTGTCCTATGCCTCAGACTTCCTCCTTCTGTTTACAGCTATTGCTCACTTTTGGATGTGATGTCTTATAATTGAGTAATGTAATTACAGGACATGAGGGAGCAGTTGGCCAGAGTTAGTTGGAAGGGAAGCTGAGCACGGGAAGATGGTGAAACAGCAATGGCAGAGGTTTCAGGAGATAATTCAGCAGCACATCAGAAATTCATCCTCAAGTAAGAAGAACAATATTCAGCAGAAGACAAGTCAGCCGTGCGTGATAACGAATTCAGGGACAGCATAAAACAAAAGAAAATGCACACAATGTGGTGAAGATTATTAGGAATCCAAACGATTGGGAAATCTACAAATTCGAGCATGGATAACTAATAACAGCAAATGGGAGGAGAAGGTGAAATATAATATTACGCTTCTTAATCCTGTAAAATAATAACGAAAACGATTTTGAGATATATAACAAGGAAGACAGGGAGTAAAAAACAAACAAAGGACTTTTGGAAAATGAGGCTTGAGTATTTATGGGAAGCAATGGAATGGGAGAGGAATTGAACAGATACATTACATCAGTCTTCACGGTGGAAGACACCAGTAAAATGCTAGACTTCAAGACAGTCAGGGTATAGAGGTGAGTATACTGACCTCAGGAAGGAGGAGGTGCTGGGGAAGGTGAAGTTGAATCAATCAGCGAGACCAGTTGGACAACAGCTCGTAGTGACACGGAAGGCGATTGTTGCGGCATTGCTGGTGATCTTTCAGTAAACGTTGGAGTACGGGAGGACTGGTAAATGTAACCTGCCGTTTAAGGAGAGAGGGACAAGAAGACAGGAAATGATAGAAGGACTTATTGGATCTTTGGGTTTATGAAAAGATGTGTGGAGTATAAGAACAAGGAAGTTGTGAAGTATATTGGAAATGGTGTGATTAAGCTACAGCATAACAAGAGTTACGTTTACAATGCCATTGTGAAGAGCAGAGATGAAAGTCTGGTTAAAACAAAGGAAATCAGTTCGCAGCAGACAGGAGCATTAGTGACAAAAAGAATGTTTCCTAGATCCTGCAGTGAGAATGTTCAGACAAGCTTGTCAGTAAACAGACAAAAAAGAATATGAAAAGCACAATAAAATCTGTTGCTGATAAGGTCTCAACGTGCAACTATGTCCCCAATCCATATGAAGCTGAAAAAGCAAAGCAAGTGAGACAGCATCCTAGGAACAGGAAAGTCAACGTTTCAGGCTGAAAGACTTCATCAGGATTGGAGTGAGGGAAGGGGAACCGGGAAGTAAATAGAGGGAGGGGCGTGGAGCTGTTGGAAGGGTAGGTGGAATGGCGATGGGGGGATGCAGGCAGGGAATTATTGTGATTGGTCAGTGGGAAGGATGCAACAGACATACGGATGGGAAGATGGACAACTTTGGTCAGGTCAGGGAAGAGGACATGGGGTAAGGCTGTGGGTTGAGAGACTTTGAAGCCAGTGAAGTCAATATTGAGACCATTGAGCTGTAAGGTCTCCAGCTGAAATATCAAGTTGTGTTCTCCAGTTTCTGTTTGGCTTCACTCTGACAGTGGAGGAGACCAAAGATGGACCTGTTGCCGGATGAACACGGGGAGGGGAGTGATTGAAATGGATGACAACTGGAATGCTGCGTTTGTTCAAGCGTGCAGAGAGCAGATACTACATGAATATGTCCCTGAGTCTCCCTTTGGTTTCCACAACATAGAGGAGACCATGTTGGGAGTTGGAGACGAGCTCGGTGGGCCAGGATCAGGCTCTGTGTCGAGCATTGGTGCTCTACACGAGACAACCAACTCGACTTTCCAGTTACCATTCATTTGAATTTCCACTCCCACTCGCCCAGCGACGTGACCATCCTTAGCCTATCCACTGTCAGAGTAACACCACTTGAGAGATTACCTTTGAAACTGATAGCCCAATGTCCTCAATATTGACTGAAGCTGCTTCAAAAGCCCTCCTCCCAGAGCCTTATCCCTTGTCCCTTTTCCCTGACCAAACCCACCTGTATCTGTTCCATCCTTCCCACTGACCAATCACAGCAACCTCATACCTGCATATACCTACCACCACTATACCTACACGCCGCCCTTCCATATCCCATCACTCCATTTCTGGGCTCGTCTCCCCCTCACCAGTCCTGACGAAAGTTCCAAGATCAAAATATTGCCTTTGCTGCTCCTATAAGTCTGTCTGGTCTGTTGTGTTTATCCAGCTCCAAGTTTATTAACTCTTACCTCCCGCACCTATCGTACTTCCTCCCTCCAAGCTGTGGAACTAGGTGGTCTACATATAAGAAGAAATAAATTTGGACATGTGAAAAGAGCGCAGACACATTCATAATATCTTAACAACTCAATACACACCTTCCAGATGAAGCAGCATTTCATTTGTACTCTTTCAATCCAGTATCCTGTCATTGTTGCTCACAATGCAGTCTCCTTTACATTGGGGAGACCAACAGAAACTGTTTTGAGGAACAGTCCCACTCTGTCTGTGGGAATAACCCTGGCCTTCTCATTGCTTCCCATTTCAATAACGTACCTTGCTGTCATGCTAACATTTCAGTCTTGGGCTGCTCTAATTCTCCAATGAAGTACAACTCCACCTTCAGTAACACCTCACTTTAGACCTTGGTACGTTGTATCCTGAAGGAGTTTTTATTCAATTCCATACTTCCACAACCTGACCGCATTATGGCTGTTCTCCATTCTTCGCACATTCTTTCTCCTGGTCTCCCAATGAACTTGCCCTGTTTGTGAATCATTTGTCTTGCACTTAATTAAGATGCTGCCAGATCTGTTGAGTTTCTCCAGAAATGAGAAAGCACATTTGCAATTAACCAAATAACTCTGGATACTTGAAATCTGAAACGAGAACAAAAAAGAAACTGCGAGCCTTGAATAATGCTCACTGCACCCAAATGATTAAGTCTGCTTTCACTACACGGATGCTGCCAGACCTGCTTAATTTCTATAGCAATTTCTGCTTTTCACCACGTTTCAAAGACATGTGTCAACTTGGCTCGAACGCTCTGTTCACCCTTTAGCACCATATGCCTGGCAGTGAAAGACACAATTTCCGTGTCTCTGAAATGGCGTAAAGCTGGCATCACTGACACTACAGAGTTCTTACTGTTAGTCAGGGAGAGAAACAGAGTGACATGCATTCACTCTAAACACAGAAGGTAGCACATACTGGAAAGAACATAGAAAGAATATAGACCATAGAAAAATACAGCGCAGTACAGGCCCTTCGGCCCTCGATGTTGCGCCGATCCAAGCCCACCTAACCTACGCTAGCCCACTTTCCTCCATATGCCTATCCAATGCCCGTTTAAATGGCCGTAAAGAGGGAGAGTCCACCACTGTTACTGGCATGGCATTCCATGAACTCACGACTCACTTAATAAAGAATCTACCCCTAACATCAGTCCTATACCTACCACCCCTTGATTTAAAGCTATGCCCCCTCGTAATATCTGACTCCATACGTGGAAAAAGGTTCTCATGGTCAATCTTATCTCAACCCCTAATCATCTTGTACACCTCTATCAAGTCACCTCTCAACCTTCTTTTCTCCAATGACAACAGCCCCAAGTGTCTCAGCCTTTCCTGAGGATTCAAATGATTCTGTTAAAGGGTGTTGGGCAATGAGACAAATGATAAGTGTGATACCATGGAGAGACCCTCAGTAGAATGAGAATATAAAATTGGAAGTGTGCCACATCAGAAACCAGCGTAGGTCACTGAGTACATGGTTGATGGGTGACTGGGACTTGGTGTGAACTGGGGGACAGGGAGCAGGACTGTATTAGAGATATTGCACCTCAACCTGCGTGTTCCATGTGACGCTGTAGACCACAACAGCAACAGAAGCAAAATTATATTCGAACATAATCTGTAACTTTTTGCCTGGGACTATCCCTCAGTCTACCATTACCAATAAACGAATCTATGCTTCAGCGACGAGTGTGGTGAACATGCCAGGGCAGAACTATGTGTACCTAAAACTGATGGCAAACAATAAAGCTACCACACTTGACTGTTTACATTCCAAACAGTATGATTACCATCTGATAGGGAGGGCTGAATAATTGCAAGACCAAAAGATCAGTTCGAAGCTCTACAGTCTTGCCACATCCAATCATAAATGGATTAAACAACTCACTGCAGGACAGGGCCCAACACATGTCCCCCTCCTTAATAATGGAAAAGGCAAGCATGTAGTTATTTGCGACATACTCAGCCAGAAGTGTTGAGTCAATGATTTACCTCACCTCGTCAGTATGCCCACAGAATTACAGATGGCAGTGGAGGGTTGCTTTTCAAACTCAAGGCTTGTGACCAGTGGTATGCTACTCTATGTGACATGAAGAAACATCTGAACACAGTAGACATGACAAAGGCAATGTACAACAAGTCGTGTCCCTGGGGAAGCTGTTTCATTCCTGTTCCAAATCTGACATCTATCTGGCCATGTAGAAAATTGCACAACTTTGACAACTCCCTTAAGAAGAGAATAATTACAGTATGACCAACATCACCCCCTCCATTCCATCATGACAGTCAAATGGTTGGGTGTTCTTTTTGACAAAGTTGTCAAGCAGCACAGAAATAAACTGCTCAGCGTGGTTTGCGATAGCTCCTATATGGCAATGGAAATGTCACTGGATTACTAATCCAGACCAGGCTAATGCTCTGGCAGCTGGTGGGCGTTAATAACAGTTAATAAAATATCGATATGTAAAATCTGGTGTCAGTAATAATGACCTTGAACCCAATGTCAATTGTAAACAGCAATTTGTTTCCCCAATGTACTTTCAAGAAGTGAATCTCACGTGTTTTCCTGGTCTAACCTAAAAGCGACTCCAGACAGAGGTTTCAATGGTCTCTGAAACACCCAAGCAAGGCATTCAATTGTATCAAACTGCTTCGAGGTTTTAAAGGATAAAACCGGTCAGAACACTGGGCACTAACTTCTGCATCGGAAAATGTAAACACAGGCCTGTCAACCCTACAGAGACCCCCTTCCTAACATCTGAGAGCTTGTGATAACACTGACAGAGCTTTCCCACAGACTGCATACAAACATTGGGAAAGGAATAGGTAATTCAACACAGTGAGCCTCCCACGTTCTCACCATGCAGTCCTCACTTTCTCCTAATGTAATGGAAGGATGTGATCACAGTTTCCAGAATGTTGAAATGCCGACATTTCGACAGTATCCTGTAACATGAGCCAGTGCTTCATGGAATGATGGGGGAACAGAATATTTGTGTGATTTCAGGAGAGTTTTGGATTAACATTTGTTCTGCAGCTTTGTAAGTGGGAGTTGGGTCAGAACAGACTTCGACCCATTGGGCTGAATCTAACAATAATTTATCTCAGTGGCATTTACATTGAGCGTGACAGAGGGATCGTCTACACGAGGCTGAGCTAGTTTCCTGGTGCTAACTTATTTAATTCACTTCATTAACTACCCATCCCACCCCATGGTGTCCCACTCATTCAATACCAGCCCGATTCTAACAACCATCATGGCTGGGGGTACTCGCCATCGTCTGGATACCCACGGATATTCCGTGATCCCTGGCATTGGTGCCATCTTCTCAGTTCAGAGCTGCCCTGCACAGTTTACCAAGCATGGCAGATAAGAGGCAATTACACCACGGTTTGTCGACAGGGGTATGGAGGTCCTGGTGAATGGGCTAGCACAGAGAAGGACCATTCTCTTCCCAGAGGGGGCCACACCACCAGACCTACGAGCATGGTCTGAGCTCACCACCCAGCTCAGTGTAGTATCTGCGGTCTGAAGAAATGTCCAGCAATACAGGACAAGCATTAATAACTATCCCTGCTCTGTCAGGATAAGGGTCACTGTATTGTCTCTGCTCCCTCACACTCACTGTATTTCTGTGATAGCACCGACCCCGAGCAAGGCTCATGTGCCATCACCCTCACTATTGCGTGCAACACCTTCCCTCTCTCTGTCTCTCTCTGCTTCTCTCAAATCCAGTATACCCCCTACATTAAGAACGCTGCATGTGTACAACACTGTGGACAGACCGCGGACCGAAAACCTCTTCATTCCGTCGGCCCCCCGCCCCCCACCTAGAGCAGTACGATCATCAGGCTCCACACTCCCTCCCTCCCTCCCTTTCTCCCAATCCAGGAGAAAAAGGCTGGAATAGGACAGGAAGGGCCAAGCCGGGTGGTGGAGTGCCGGACATCTGTTCCCTTAGACCCTTCCCCCCGCCATGTGGGGAGGACCCTGGTATGAGTCGGAGAGGACGGGTGCCTCGTGTGGAGATTCTGAAACATCAATGTCCCACGGACCGAGTAAGGAGCAAGGTTCAGTGAAAGGTAATTCTCACGTTAAACCTGCTGGCAGCTCCGTTCCGTTTCCCCCATTCCAACTTAGAAACCTTGGCCCTGATGCCATCTCGCTTTTTTATGGAGCTGGTGCAAATAGAATACCCACGGTCTCGGGGGGCAGGAGGGTGGGTTCATAACACATCGTCACCACTACCTCCCAGGAAGGGAGCACGGAGACTCCCTCCTACACTCCTCCTGTAAAAAGCTCAGATACTGAAACTAAGAAAGTTACTGCTCTCCCCACTTGTCCTGACATCTTCAATAATCTGTGCTCAAATACACCCAGGTCCCTCTGCTCCTGCACCCCGTTTATAACTGTACAGCCTGTTTTCCTTCCACAGTACATCAACTCATAATGTCCTGAGTTGATTGTCGGATGAAATATACCTGAAATCTACAACAAGTTGGCGTTATCCTGTTGTTGTTGTAGTACACTGCCCTCCACATACTTTGCAATTCTTCCAGGTTTGGTGACATCAACAAGCATCGAAGTTATCATAGTGTCAGACTCCAGTCAAAATAACTGAAAGAGAATGTGGCGCTGCAAAAGTAGAGCAGGTCAGAAAGTAATGACTGCAGATGTTGGACATCAAAGCCGACAGTGTGGTGCTGGAAACGCAAAAGCACGCCAGGATAGAATTCGGATTACAGACAGGGCTGATGAAGGTCTTATACCTGTACTGACAATTCTCCTGGTCTTCGGATGCTGCCTGACCTGCTGTGCTTTTCAGGCACCACACGCTCAGCTTTGATCCCCAACATCTGCCGTCCTTACTTTCTCCTGCAGAACAATTGAAATACTGACAGACTCACTGGTGTGATCAAGGCATACACTGATAGCAAACGAGCGTCAAAAATAACAACACACATCCCAAAGACCCAGAGAAAAAAAAGTCATGCTGCAAACAGAGAAATAGAAACAATGTGGCACACCTTACTGAGTGGGTGAAATAGTGAGAATTTATCACAGAGAAAGAGAAATACCGATCGACTCCCATGTTTGCCTCGTGTCAGTATATCTGTGTGTCTGTCTGTGTGTGTGTGTGAGCGCATGCCATTTATTCGTATGTCTGCATCTGCGTGTATGTATTAGAGTGTGTAACTGTGCGTATTAGCATTTATGTGTATCTCTGTGTGAGACTGGTCTGATGATCCCTGCGTTGCTTAATGTGATGAAATTCGACATTCTGCTGGCCTCTCCACTCCACTGCATAGACAGTGATGGAGGGTGAAAACCGTCTGGAATTCAGTCAGAGAGGGTGGGCAGCAGGTCACAGCATCATACAAGCTAACAGCAACATTAATAGAAATACACACAGACACACTCACACACACATGCATGCAGTCTCTCTCTAGAGGGTGTGGAGAGGATTGCAGCTGTACTGGGGCTTATATAGAGAAATGTCTGGGCCCCCTCTGCCATGTAGAATTAATTTGTCTTTGGGAGGTATTAATGACAAACAGTGCACATATTAAGGAGTGTTTCCACAGCAGTTGTCTTCAGTGAACCATTGAGGAATGAGACGAGATAATTTCATTGCACGTTCTGCTACTTGCATTTGATTTGCTCTACACTCTGACAAATGATAAGTGCGAAAGCATTCTCAATGACCCAATGTGCCAGCAGATCAATGCTAGACATGTCCACCTCCTTCTCTAATATCTCAGAGACAGCATTGCAAGGGATCAGACAAATTCCTTTCTGTTGCCAAGGCTATTCTGTGAAGCATCGCATAGCCGCACAATGTGAGTGATTCGCAGTAATTGATACATTCTCAAACAAACGATGAGCTCTCCACTTTCCTCCGGTAGTCTAAAGATGTGCAGGTTTGGTAGACTGACCATGCTAAATTGTCCATAATGCCCAGGGATATGGAGCTTACATGGATTAGCCATGTGAAACACAGGGTTACCGGGATGGAAATGATTGTGTGACATTCTATGGCAGGTCAGTGTGAACTAGATGGACTGAATTCCACACTGATCGGATTCTATGAAACCTGTTGGTTGCACAGTGGAGTTGGTGTGAACCAGCAGTAGTTGATATTACATCCTTTTAAACAAACGAGGAAACAAGGTATTATCCCCCATTTCAATTAATCCACTGTTCCCAAAATAAGAGCGATCCCATTACACATAGTTACAGATGAGATCAGAACTCTGAAAAGTGATTAATAAGATGTTAATCTGGACCCTACATTTTCCTTATTTAAGGTAAATGTAAGGTGCCATGTTCCAGATCCAATTCATTGATCAAACGAATTGACATTACGCAAACACAAATTATTCGAACACAATAGTAAAAGTATAATCAAGAAAGATGAACGTGGAATAACTTAACTCGATTGGAAAACTGAGCCAAACTTAAAGAATTGTTTATACTAAACAGTTACTGTTCCAATGTGGGAAACAGTTCAAAATACACCCTGGGCAAAAATTCAGAAAAAACAAATTGCGGGGCAACGCAAACTCTGCAACCCAGAAGGGAAAATTCAGAGAGAGTAGCAGCCAGCTACATGTAGTACAGTTTCCACCCTGTTGAGATCCCTGGCTACAACTGCTGCAAACTACCGACTATACGCCCTGGTTCTATGAGAGCTTGACTGTACTCATTGAGGCTGCTTCTATTGTTCCAAATTTTAAGAAAAATAAACTAAGCCTCACAACTATTTGCTCCAGTTGCTCTGGAAGAATTGCTCGATACCTGTGCCTGGAATTAACTTTAAAGAGCCCAGGATAAAATAATTTATCAAGATAGTCTGATTTCTCTTCACAGAAGTTGCCAGTTCCGCTGATATTTCTCTTCCAAGATATACTGTTTTTTTTGGTTCATGATTTTACAGCAGAACATTGTGAGTAGAGTTTGTATTTTGATTTATTTCTTGTGAAACTGAAGCCAGTGGAGTGCTCCAGGGATCAGTCTAGTTCCGTTATCAGAAGTTATTTTGGTTGCCGGGGAAAAAAAAAATCATTTGATTTAGAAACTTCCAAAGGTACTTCACTTTATTGCTTCTGAGTTGAA